>NC_061062.1:10553013-10853013 GCF_021917145.1 Hypomesus transpacificus
AATGGCCCGATGATTCCGCTTTTTCGGAAGAAGCTGCAAGGTGGGAGGTGTGCACAAAGAGAACGCGGAAAGAGAGTTGATGGAAAAGTGATAGAAAGGATAAATAGGTGTCTATTTTGACGCCTCTGCAGTGGACTGTCACGCAGAAACCTATAGGGCCAACTCTGGGTTCAGTTGTTCTTTGGGGTGGCATTGTGTGTATGTGTGTGTGTATGGGGGGGGTGCTGTGGGGGCGCACACTGGGCGCATGGCGGGTACCGCGGGCAGGGGATCCATCCTCTCTCCAACCGCTGACAGGATTGCACCGGTGCGCCGAAGGGGCCTCACGTCGTCACGCCGATAATTTATGAGGCGGGAAAGCGCATCGCTAATGCTGACCGCCAGCCAGCTCACTCTGGCGGAGCCAGGTCGCACCGCATGAGTGTCACAGCATGATGTCACGGCTCTCCTTCTTCTCCTTCCACACTCCTCTCCTCCTTCTCTCCCTCCTTTGCTGTCCCTCTTGTTTTCTCTCTCTCTCTCTCTCTCTCTCTCTCTCTCTCTCTCTCTCTCTCTCTCTCTCTCTCTCTCTCTCTCTCTCTCTCTCTCTCTCTGTCTCTCTTCCTCTTCCTCCCACTCCTGTTTTCCCTCTCCCTTTCTCTCCCTCCGTCTTTCTCTCTCCCCAATGTCTCCTCCACCTCCTCAAAGACAACACAGCAGCCAGTGAGAAGCATCTGTGTTTGTGCTCGTCTCTTTACTTTTAAGATCCGCTCTCCATGTAATGAAGAAGAACTCAAAGCAGCACAGAGGGACCGGATAGATTCATAAATAACTAGGAATCTGATGGAATGGGAGAGGCAGAACTGTATTCCATGAAAAATGCATATTGTCGTCCTCCTCTGAACCTACACTATGCTCAACATCTTTCTTTCTCTGGGTTTGTTATCTTTCTCAGGAGGAGTTTCTGATGGAGACCCAGGAGAGACTGCTAGGGGAGATCAGTGATCTCTGTGTCGCCAACGCAGGCAAAGCTGGCATCGCCGCGGCAACCGATCAGCGGCCGACTCTTCGGAAGCCTGGACCAGAGGAGGCGACCACATGACCTGAGATGGACACACACACACACATCTATACAGCATACACACACGCGCACACACACACATGAATCTGTATAGCACCAGCACACACAAAAGTATACCCATACACACACTCATCCAACTGCAAATAATCCACACGCGCGCAGGGCCTGTCCCAAAGTCTTGGTCCAAAGAGCTGACTCATGGATCTATTCGGATAATAATTTGATCGCAAATAATGATAACCATAAAACTCTAAATCCCTGGTAATAAAGCTGGCGTGGGGCTCCCTAATGAAACAGCAGCCACCCCGCTGTTTCCCCGCTAATGGACCCGCCGAGGCTTTCGCCACTTTCCATAAAGCAATTTTGCGAGCCCACTCCAAACGTGAATCACCTCGAAATGAAGCGAACGGTATCCTCCCTTCCGTCTCATCCCTCTCCCTGCCAGGCCTCCCACCCGCCCCCCCAGAGAGAGCCACACAGTCTAAAGCTCAGTTGATGCGGATGTGTGTCGCCGTTTGTTTGTACGAATGTGTGTTTGTCAGCGTCTGCGCGTGTGTGCGCGTGTGTGGGTGTGCCTGTTGTAAATCCTTGTTTTGTTGTGTTCCATCATTGCTAATGTTCACACTGATGCGCTGAGGGATGTTCCCTTGTGTCGCTGCGTGTGTTTGTGTGTGTGTGTGTACGCACTGATGTAGTGTAGCTTCATTGCTGTGACACAAACAGCAGCCCTGAACTTATATCCAAACACATCAGCTGAAGAACATGTTCAGAGACACAATAGCAGCAACACAAAGGTCTACTGTTGAGGCCGCGTGTTTGTAAATATCCATAAATATCCAGTCCGTCGTGTGTTTTTTTTTCAGTCTTTTCGTTTCTCCCCTCACTCTTAAAACTTGGGCTACAGTTTCAGTCAATGCTGAAATGATCCTATTAAAAGCGACATTGAAATGTGATGTGTTCGATGCACTGCATTGTTTGATTTAGTCAAAGTTACACCATTTCTTTACGTAAGGATATGGACATTAATAAATGTGTTGACCTACTAAAGGTCCTCTCTCCCTCCTTATCTCTCTACTGAAACCCTCCCATTTATGAAAGCTTCGCTGAGCGACAGATGAGTGCAGAGAGGCATATTTAGCAGGGGGACTGGGAAAGGTGTGAACTGGGATTCACACTAGACACCCCCTGCCCACCTTCCCCACACCCCTGGTGGCCTCCCACCTCCCTCCCTGTCTCAGCTTAGGGCAGCGGGGAATGGGGGGGGGGTGGCGTCATTGGGGGTTGGGGGGGTAGAAGGGCAGATTGACAGAACAGCATGAGCCCCAGCCGCCCCCCCCCCCCCCCCTCCCACCCAACACACACACTCCACCTGATGTTTTTCAACCAGGGTCCACATTCACCAGAACCCCCCCCACACTTCTCCCCCTCCACCCCACCCACACACACACTCCCAGTCACATGCCCGGGTATGGCTACCTCCCAACCCCCCTACTCCAGACAACCAGTCAGGCAGCCAGGACCCCAGCTCCAGCCAAACCCCAAGCCCCTGTCTGAGCCAAGCCCAACCCCACATCCAGCCACCCTCCAACCACGTTCCAAGCACCCTCCAGATATCCTGGAAGCAGTGGAGGAGACCTGATGGTGAGGAGTGGCAGGCAGGGAGGCAGATGTCCAGGCGCTGGGAGAGCTGGCCCTGGGCACACCTTGGCTGCTGGGGCATTCTGGGAGAGAGACCCACACACTTCATCACCAGTTCAGGCTGAGGGCGAGGCAGCAAAGCAGCAATGTAGAGTGCAGTAAGGTCAAGCCCTTCGAAGGACACTGCGAACAAGGTCCCCTTGTTCTACTTAACATGTCACAACAATAAAGGGATTTCAAAACGGTGAAGAGATTTTGTCATCCTTACTAGTGAAGTCCTTTGCAAAAAAATAAAACTTCCAACTTAATTCTTTATTTTACACAAACAACACACATATTCTACACTTTTCACACATAAGAACCTTGAGGAAATCTATGGAAAGGCTTCACGTATGCTCTCACTGAACCGAGGGAGAGTACAGTGCTACATGTCCAGGTTACAGTAGAAACCAACAAAAAAAAGAGTAGAAACCAAAAACTGTGGGGTGATGTATCTTCATGAACAACTGTGCCACAACAGATGCAGAACATGTTAATGTCCCACTTATCCACTCGGAGAGCATAAAGTAGTAAAGTTGCAACGTTAGGGGAATGTTGAGCTCTGACGTTGAGGATAGGGCAGAGGGGGTTGCATAATTCATCCTACCCTGACATTGTGGCTACGCAATTAGGCAGGACAGTAGCATACATTACTAATGAACAATGCTCTCTAACTAAGGCACATTCAACACTCCCATCCATCATGGAGAAATATCCGCGACTTTCCAAAGGGATGGGACAGGGATGCGCACACACGCACACACGCATACACACTCCTTCGAACACACACAAGCACTCACGCCTCAAAACGCACGCGGACGCACACACGGCAAGCAGCGACTCCAGAGCCTGCTGCTGCAGCGCGGGCTCTTGGAAGGTGTTCCCCTGGTTTGATGAATATCCGGCCGCTGCTCCCAGCATCCCTGCTGTACGTGTGGCTGCCTCTCCTCCGTTCCTCCTTCCCCCTGTCAACACCATCCCTTTGTCGATCCGTCGTGAGTCCGGGGCACAGCGGGGGGTGTTCCGCCCCTCGCGGCGTCCTCTGGGCGCTCTCGTGGACCCCTCTTGTGCCCCCCCCCCATCCCGCCCCCCACCCGCCCTCCCCAACACACACAACTCACCGCGCCTGTTGTCTGCTTCCGGAAAAGTATGCTGGGAGGGCCTGAGCTGGAAGAGTGTGATCGTTCCGTCCCTATATCCCCCCCCTCCCACACACACCCACACACACACACAAACCTCCGCTCTCTCTCTCCTTCTGCCCCCAAATCATTTCCTTTTCTTACTTATCGGAGGCACGTTAATGACTTCTCAACCGTCGCCATTCCAAGAGGCATAAACTTCAGAGAGAGAAGAGGAACGAAAGATGGAGAGAGAGAAAAAGGGAACGGAGGAAGCTCTAACTCTGAACTCGCTCTCTTGTACTAATGAGAGAGCTGTTTCTTGGCTTAGTCAAAGGGATGTTCAGGGTTCAGCTAGTTAGTGCCTAGAGCTGTATAACTCTGGGCTGTTGGTGTGTGAGGTGGGAGTTTTCACACACTGGGGGATAAATATAAATGTACGCTACAGAAAGATGATTAAATGTCAAGTGTGTTTTCACAAGACGGTGGGAGTTGGAGGTTGGTACCGTTGGATGTTTTATGAAGAAAAACAATAATGGGCCAATATCTTTACGAGGATCATTTGTTGCGGATTTTGTTTTAAGAAAAAGGAGCTCGATGATTATAAGCATGTACAATAGGTGACACCGTTATTTTGGGTTCCTTGTGGATCCTAAATTCCACCTGTCTCTAGATGTGGTGATCGAACTGATCGGCAAAGAAGCATTGTTTAGAAATGCTCTACCTTCCAGCAGAGTTATTCTTCTTCTGGTAAATATGCATTAAACCAGGTGACATGTCTGTCTGGCGCCGGCGTCTGCCTAGCACCCCCTGTTTAATCAATGAAAGCAGTTTTCCAGGCCTCTTGAGAGTGAGCGAAGCTGACGATAAATATTGGCAGAAAAGAAAAATGTGTCGTCCTCCCCAATCTAGGGGGACATAATGATATTCACAAAGAGACCCCCTGCTGAGACAGAAGGCAAACTGTTCCTAAGCAACAAAACACATTTTCTTTTTCTAAGCGTCGATGAAGCTTGAGGTTTTTCAGGGGGCAAATTTCCCCGCCGAATTAAGTCCACAGCTCTGTGTGTGTGTGTGTCACATCCCACCATGGCTTAAGGTGGCTTTGAAAAGCAGTGACCAGCATCCCCCACACTGGATTCAAGACACCTGAGGCTCAGATTGACCAGACCTCAGGTGAGACAGTAAGCCTTGCTTTATGATAAAGATGAATTGAATGATTAAATATAAGAATGAGAATACTCGTAGGCCTAAATATATGATGCTTGCCATTAAGGCCTCGATTCTGATGTCACTCGAGTAGGGGTATTTCAGAATGGTATTAAAATGAGGTAAGACTGCCATCTAGTGTTTTACTTTTGACACAAAAACTAAATCCATTTAATTCTGAAGTTCATTGTGGATGTTAATGTAATGACTGTAAAAAATAATATGGTTGTCTATGTTTCACTGTAGACCAAAAATATATTGATGGTCTAGTGACAAGACTGACTACATTGACTAGACTCGAGTCAATCACTGATGATGATTAATGATACAGTAATTCTTAACTGACAATCACCCCTGAAGTTAAATGCTTTGCAGCCAACATCAAAGGAAATTATTTTTATCAGTCAGTTGTTGTATTGTTTCAGGTGGTTGGTGCTTCTAGTTGAATAGCCGTAAACCACCCGAGCGTTCAAGACTCCTTATCTAGACATGAGTCCCTCTGGTGGAGAATATGAGACCTTACAGTAGATTCCAATCAATCCAATCAATCCCTACAAGTCCCTTTATTTATCCCACTATCATTGATTCTTAATTTTTCTTCTGCCAGTAAAAACATCACTATCTTAAACAAACTCACATATGACTGCTGGGACGCAGTACCTGACTTACTGAACTGCCCTATGTGTTGATGAGTTTAAACACAAGTTTACCTGTGCATGTGACAAAACACAATTTGTCTTTTGACTGTATGTAGTTTACTTGACCATGTATATACTTAGAGCATAGCTGACAAACAAATAAATTACCAAATATTTTGATTGTTTGTGTCTACAATGTTCCCAAACAAACTGTAATTTCCCCAACGTAATGATTAAGTATGTACAATGAAATAATTTTGTGTTCCACAGCAACCAATTATGTACACTTAGAGTGGTGAGTGGCGCCACAAGAGAGTGACGCAAATTAGCCGCCATTTGTAACATTTATCCTTTGAAATCACAAGCCAAGTCAAAGCAATTAGAGCTGGCCATGTCTGCTTCAGTTACCGAGAGTACAGGAGTTCATTACGCAAATTAACTTTTTAATTAGCTGTTGGCTTTACGCAAGCTTTTTATTCTGTTCATTTCATTTTTGGAAAAGGGGTGGTGGTGGTGGGGCGTGGGGGGGGTTAAGTAATGGTCTGCATAAGCACACAAACAATGCTGTGTCTAATACAATGGTGCAGAGAATGACACACTTCTGAAAGAACCTAATCAAAGTTCACACCAGGGAAACTGAAGGGTTCATAAAGTGCTGAAACTCTCCTTGAGATACACTCTCAAAGTCGCTAGAAAGCCCACTCCAAACATTACAACTTTTGAGACTTGGTCTGCATGGTTTTATCGTGTCGCAGTAAATAGAAACCTAACAACATATTAACAATGAAACACAAACAAATGTGTGAATGTTTAACATTTTGAAAAGGATCACCGAGGACATTTCAAGTTCTGTTGAATCATCATCATCACTCGACTTGGGGGTTGCTTTTAAAGAGATACTCGGCCTGAAAAGGGAACACAAACAGACAGTTGGACATTACTGTAACACACTTTCTTCTACTTTGCAACCTAACATGCATTGAACATCAGTTTTATTTGAATATTAAGTTGTATCAACATCAAGTCAGTAGCCAATTGGGTGTTACCAGGAAGTCGACAGGGTCTTCAGGCCTGGTTTTGCAACACTGGATGAGGCCCTGGGTGAGAGTGGGCATGACGTTCTTCATCAGGTAGCTCCTCAGAGGGACTGACTGAGCTTCCAGGAGATCATGCTCCTGCTTCTTCACCTCGTCCAGACGCTTACACTGGAAACAGGTATACACACACACACACACACACACACACACACACAAGCACACACAGCAGGTTAACAGCTCACCCACTTCTCAGCTACTCATCTACTCTCCCCTCCCAGCTCACCCTCTCCTCCCTCCCAGCTCACCCTCTCTTCCCAGCTCACCCTCTCCTCCCTCCCAGCTCACCCTCTCCTCCCTCCCAGCTCACCCTCTCCTCCCTCCCAGCTCACCCTCTCCTCCCTCTCAGCTCACCATCTCCTCCCTCTCAGCTCACCATCTCCTCCCAGCTCACCCTCTCCTCCCTCCCAGCTCACCCTCTCCTCCCTCCCAGCTCACCCTCTCCTCCCTCCCAGCTCACCCACTCCTCCCAGCTCACCCTCTCCTCCCAGCTCACCCTCTCCTCCCTCCCAGCTCACCCTCTCCTCCCTCCCAGCTCACCCTCTCCTCCCAGCTCACCCTCTCCTCCCTCCCAGCTCACCCTCTCCTCCCTCCCAGCTCACCCACTCCTCCCAGCTCACCCTCTCCTCCCAGCTCACCCTCTCCTCCCAGCTCACCCTCTCCTCCCTCCCAGCTCACCCTCTCCTCCCTCCCAGCTCATCCTCTCTTCCCTCTCAGCTCACCCTCTCTCCCCTCCCAGCTCACCCACTCCTCCCAGCACTTGGCCCTCTGCTCGGCCTCCTCTGCCTCCTTCCTCTCCTCCTCGGCGCTCTGCTGTTCCTGCTGGCTGAGTCTGGTCTCAGCACTCCTCCTCTCCTCCTCCTCCAGCTCCTGGCTGGTGGGGCCATAGTTCTTTGGCTTGCCTACTATGTTGATGATCCTCTCCATCACCACCAGATACTCCCGGTCATCGCTGCTGGTGATCTCTGGAGGTGAGGCCCACACACACAAACACACACACAAACAAACACTCCTCAACACAAATGTACCGAAAAGAAATCACTAAATGGTATGTTCTAGAACCCCCCTAACAGTAATGAAACAGCTTCTGCTCCTGTGTGGATTCACCTATGTGAACGGGGCGTATATCCAGCTCGTCAAAGTAGTTGAGCACAGTCTCGTCCTCCACGTTGCTCTCTCGGAAGCTGGCCAGGCGGCGGAGGAACTGCTCCTGGGAGTAGGAGGTTCCCTCCACCACGCTCTCAGGGAGGTCGAGAACCCGGCTCTTCAGAAAGTCATCGGAGGCGTCAAGGGATAAAACAAAGTCTGGAACCGAGAGGGATGTTTTTTTCAACAGCGGCTCAACGGTCTGTGATGACAGATGAGTCATTGAATGAGGGTGTGGTTTTGGCTGCTATAGTAACAGGACAGAGGCTTTCAGTGACAGTACTGACTTGGGGCACTTGGGTCAGTAATTTGACAACTGAGAAGGGAAGCTTAGAGTATTTGAATCTCCACCTGGAGTGATCTTCTTGTTATAAGGCGGAACCTTGGACTTTGTGTCTTCGGGTTCATCGTCATCAGCTGAAAAGGAAAGTCAATTTTGTAGGGTTATGATCATATTTAGTTCAAACAAAGTAACCATATTTATTTGTGTAACAAAGTAACCATATGTATTTGTGTTGATGTATATCTGTCTGTGTGCATTATTTCTGTATCTCACCACAGAAAAGCTCCTTTGCCTGTTCGTAGGTCTTAGGAAAACTGTCCAGGACAAAGCCCTGGTTTGTGCAGGGTTTAGATTTCAGTTTGTCTCTCATGATACGGATGACATACTGGTCATCCAGTCGACCTGGTGGAACACATAGGGGAAAGTCCGAGATTTCTCAACGTTTGCTTGGGCCAAAGTGTCAAAATCAAACAAAAAGACATTGTTGAATTTAGATTCAGCACAAACATATAAAGAGAACATTCAAGAGTTTGAAATGAACTTGAATGAAGTGGGGGGGAAAGCCCAAACAGTGGTATTGTACTGTAGGTCATCCCACCCATAAAGTGGAGTATGAAGGCTCACAGTAGACGCTGAACACCTCCACCAGTACAACTGAATCTGAGACAGAAACACCAGGGTGAAAGTCTTCCCTGGTAGAGCTCACTACCTCCATTCTGATCCATGTTCTCCCGCAGGGTGTCCAGGAAGTCTTGCGCTCCACCAGCCGAGTCATCCGCCTCAGCGGGGCCCTCCTCGACGTGGGTGAGAGACTCCTGGGAAGCAACCGAGAAGGGGTTAGACACCTACTGCACCGGCTGAGGAGAGATGACGGTTACTGTAACTGTGTGAGACACTTCTGTGGTTAGCGCCAAGGCCAGATATCCACCACCATGTAAATAGCATAACTGTATTGAAGAGAATGATTCGGATAATGAATAATGTGTGATTCCAATGAGTCACTTTGCTATTCACTTCGATTCGTCTGACACCGAGTTTGTGTGTGTGTGTGTGTGTGCGTGTGTGTGTGTGTGTAGGTGCGGGCTCCTGACCAGGTGTGCGAGGGTCTCGTTGATGGCAGCCTTCAGGCTGATGTGGTGCACCTTATAGTGCTTGCAGATCCTCTCTGCTACAATGCTCTTCCCCACAGCTGGTGGGCCCAGGATACACAGGCGGATGGGCTAGCAAAACAAAACCACAGACTACAGCAACAAGTCCTTAACAAAAATGGACAAACAATTTGTGAGGGTGTGTCTGGGATGGAAAGGTGATGTCTCGTCAAAAAAGATCACTTTGTACATGTTTGAAGGACTGACAAGACACCACAATAATGTACACTATCATAGTGTACATGGGCACGGTTTAGTTTACAGTAGTTAGGAGGTTTAGTGTACAGTAGTTAGGAGGTTTAGTGTACTCACCAGCAGTTCCCTAGTTTGCTTGTATTCCTCCACTACACGCTCAATGTTTTCAACGAGACCCGATTCACACACCCAGTGGATGTTGAATTTGTCTTTAAGGTAGACGGCCTCCATCCGCAGGTAGACCAAGAGAGCATCTATGTCCCTTTGCTGCGGAGACATGGAAAGTCTACATTTGCTGTCTGGATTGACGAAACAGCAAGTGCTTTTTGATTGGATGTTGCCACGTACTTGCAGGTCGCAGATGAGGAAAGCATCTTCTTTGGGAAGTTGATGGATTTTGCCTGGACCTAGCACAACTGCTATCGCCTGGCCAAAGAAGTTAACTCGTTCTTCATTTATTGTCTTGGAATAGGCTACACACGATGAATAATACATAATACCTGTACCTTTAAAAGTTAGTGATTCACACACCTTGACAATGTCTTCAATGGTGTTCTTGGAGTCATCCACAGCCACTAGGTAGTTCAGTTTTGGTTTGTGGTCAATCACATTTTGGATAACGCTATAAAACAATTCAGTATGAATGCATGACAATGTAGATGGATTACTGTCCTGGTGGAGTTGACTCCCAGGGTGATTCAGTTCAATTGAAAGTTGAGAACAGTAAAAGGTGAGAACACCCGTTAGTCAAGAGTACATGGAATGTCATGTTTTAAAGGGACATTGAGAAGGACTTACCCTGCAAGGTCATTGATGTGAATGGTCGGAATGATGTTGTTGCCTTCTCCAAAGACAGGGATTTTAGGCAAATCTCCCAACCAGGAAGTCTGATTAAAAGGGAAACAGAAAAACGACAGCATATATTGATCCTATAAATTCATAAGAATTGGCTTTAAAAACCTAAAGCTGTTGTGATGGTATACCTTGAAAAAGAAGTGGAATATTTTCTCTCCCATTCCATACTGGAGTCCCGATGCCACAACGTATGTTGAAAAGAATGCTCTCCTCTGAAATGGCAATTGAACAAAGTAAATTTGCAGCCAGTTATTTTCTAGTCCCATTCAAAAGTATTTACAACTTCGCTATGGTGAACAACACAATGAACCCACGCAAACTAGAAACACTGCAAACAAACATACCGTTTTTCCCATCTTGACCACAAGCTTCTCTAAGTAAATGTGCTCTTTGAAGTTGGGGTGGGCCTTCCTTCTCCTGTAGTCTTCCTCGGTGAAAGGAATCTGTGGATCATCCTAAGGTGGGACCCAAAGGTGATCCAGAGATAGTATGAATTCAAATGAAGTAAGGGAGCAAGCACACCCAGATATGTGGACCAGAGACAGAGAGTGAGACAGAGATATGGAGAGGGAGAGATAGGAGGAGCGGGAGATAGAGAGAGGGAGAAAGAGAGAGAATCCTGCCCACTCACAGGATCCACCGGCTTGCTGAGTGCCCAGGTCATCACAGTGGACAAGAGGATGAACATCTTTGGATCACCAAACTGGACCATCTCAGAATGGAGAGCTGAAAATATATATGCTACTGTGGACATGTGCTCTTCAACCTCATCAACAATTATTCCTACTACCGACGGATATACCTCAGTGAGCCTTTAACTGGCGATCAATGGGTAGCAGATTTAAATCCCCTCTGTACGTCACTTTGGATAAAAGCATCTGCTAAATGAACACAGTATACCTGATACAGCCCATGAGGCCTCTTCTACTTGGTCAGCCTGTTCTGTGATGTTATAAATGATGACATCACACTCCAACAAGTGCTGAAAGAGCGCCTCCCTTTCCAGTTGCTGATGACAAATGAATACAGTTAATATGGATATAAGATAAGATATACCTTTATTCGTCCCACAATGGTGAAATTTGGGCATTGCAGCAGCCAAGTGGACAGAAGTATACATCAATTTACAAAGTAAGTACGAGATATTCTACAAACGATAACACCAGTTGCATATGGAGACCAAATATAAATAAACAAATATAAATATTGCACAGAATTATATTTGCACCCATTTGAACATCCTGGTTATAGCTAGGTTTTTTCATCCATGGTCTCAATTTTAACATAATTTTCTGTGAACTCACATAATACTCTTCCAACACATGCGGATTCTTCTCTTCAGACTTGTTGGTAATGGTACCCACTATCTGAAAGGTGCCCTCCTTGACTTTGGCGTGGTCATCTTGGGACATCTTCTCCTCCTCCTCTTCCACCTCTCCGGAGTCCACCAGGGACGCACCAACCACACAGGTTGACAAGAACTGCCGTACAAAGAAACATTACCAAAGCACTGTTAGGCTAACTTAATATGCTTTAGCTATAGGTACAAAGTTAGATAGACAATCTTGACAATCATGTGATAACCTACAGTAGGGCTTCAATGTGGCTAGCTGTTGATGGGCCAGCTACTTGCTAAGTAATTGTCAATTGTCATTGTCAATGTGTACAGTAGCTTACTGTAACTACTAGCCTAGCACTACAGTAGTTCTGTACTAGCAAGCTAGGCTAGCCATCAAGCCAACTTTGTAACTCTGCAAAGCAGTAAAAATGAGCAGACGACTATGAAATTAACCATCAAAGTATCTTACTTTTGCAATACATTTAGAAGCATACGAGTCAAGGTTATTGATAAAAACACGTTTGGTGCGATGGATAGTTTTCTCAATTTCCTCAGCCATCCTGTGTTGAAGTCTCGGTTGGCGTCTCTCCAGTTGCCAGGCAACAGTGTTGATCCACTTAGGGTGTTATTTTGTGCCCCCTTTGCTACACACATTCTTAAAATCTAAATTAAAAAAGATTCACACTTATAACTTCAATGTATCAAAAATCGCTCAATTGCATATTCGTTTCAAGGTAGTGTAGAATAAAAAATATTTATTGAACATTTCTAAATCACAGTAGTAAACCTTTACATTTGGAAAATGTCACTGTTCATCTCAATTACATGAATTGAAAGTATTCAAGAATAGAAGTTGCATTGCAGGCAAAACATTATCAAGAACATAATATTTTTATATTTCCACTTATTCAAAAGAACCAAGAGATAAAATGTATTTCCCCTTCAATATGACACTCGTGTACCAATCATTTAGACTTCAAAGAATGATGCAAATGATGTAAAGCAAATTATCCATATTTACAAAATCACATTTATGGGGTTAAAAGTGTCATCATCGTGTCAATAAATTATTCTCACAGGCAAAGCTAACAGACAGTGCATCAGTGGCAAGCGAGCGATGTCACTCTGCCTTCACAGCAAAGTTGTCAAACTGTGCCAGCTCGAAGGCATGTGTCCCTATTGCAGCCCAGCCATTCTTGGGTGCCAATACCACTGCATCCTTCCATAGTGTGTATCCATTCAGCATTCCTGATGCATATTCACCCTATAAAGAAATGCATGGAATCAGTTTATTTGCTAGTTGATAATCAACTCACTATGACTACTGTATAGAATTAATTGATTTATAGAATGAATAGAATTCCCCACAATACTAGATATTAATATGGTAGAAAACAGCCATTCTTCATAGGTTACTAATTTAGGGTTGTATGCAGGGTTAGAACTATATGGGTACTGTACTGTGCCACACCTTGAGAACTGAAAGGACAAATTAGACATTTCACATTCAAATAGAGAAGTAAAAATGGACCAAACCTTGACAATGAGAGTTAATGTGTGCCAACCAAACGCTCTGGTTCCAGACTGTCCCTCTGCAAGCACAGTCTGACCAGCTTGAAAACAGAAGACAAGACTAAAGTCAACAGCAGTTGAAAAAACATGCTTGCTAATGAGCATGTTTACAGCCAAATTCATCCAAAATACTAGGTATAACAGTATTTACCAAGGTCATTGGTGACTTTGTAAGTGCCGTCTGCAAACACCCAAAAGAACAACCCCCTGGTACTGCGAACGTCACCCCCTCCTTTGTTCACCCTGGCTGCGACATAGACACCTCCGGTCTTCACTGTTTCCATAAAGATGTCACAGGTGACTGTCAGGTTCTCCCTTCAAAAAGCAAAACAACACCTCAGTTACACAACTTTGTATTTGTTCATATTCAAAGAGCATCATGAAAAAATAACGAGTTACAATGCGTCATCAAAATGTGGAGTTGCATAGGGCTTCTTGGTTCCTCACCATTGGTAGTCTCCAATGACGCTGATGGTCTGGTCTGCATCCGCCGCCCAGGTGACTGGTCTCTGGGTGACCACCTGGCGCATGGTGAAGAGGTGGGGGCCAGGGTCTGTCAGGTTCATGTAGTACTCAAATACGCCTGTCTGGTCGGCAAAGTTGGGCGCTTCAGAGAAGGGATGGATTGCTGAGAGTAGATGGTGAAGAGGAAGGGGATGAGAAAGGGAAAAGACAATGAGTGAGACAACATTCAAATAACTAATTACATTCTTAAAAAATGCCTCCTTGTGATTGTTTATTTGAATAGTGTTGCTTGCAGGTTGCTTTACTAGTTTGATGTACTAAAACAACAGGAGTTAATTCACACACACACACAATTTCCTGTGTAGATTGGATCAGCACACTTACGGATGTTAAAGTCATCCTGGTAAACTTTAGGGAATGGTGCAGAGGGAGGTGGATCTGGATACGTCCCTTTCTGTCCAGTGGTTATGGTAGTTATTGTGTAGACTTCATCAATATCCAGGGTCAAGGTGAATGAACTGTCAGTGATCTGTCGGGACCCATAAACACTTTAAACATAAAACACCTCAAATGTCACAGGGTGGATTATCACGCAAAGTGAGATCTGCTGGAAAGAAAGATCTAAAACACGGAGAATGTCACCCTGTCAAATGGCATCATGTCACATAGGACAGTGTTCTGTCACAAACAAATTCACAGAGAAGTGTAAGAGAGTAGAGAAGTGTCTTTGAAAAAGAACAGTTGAATGTTTACCTTCAGAGGGCTGAGCTTCTTGAAAAAAAAAGGCTTATTTGTCTTGAAGTCAAACCTGGAATGCCACACTTGCAGTTCCTTGATGTGGTTCTAGAACACAGGAAATGCCTACAGTCAGTGTGTCAATCATTATCTTAGTGTATGATTATCACATGTCTTAAGAGGATCATAATAGCACTCACGAAAGATCCTTTCAGCTGGAACGTTGCATTCTGGGAAGTGACATTGTAGGGCAGCAGTGGGGGCCTTATGCACACAGAGTGATCATGAGTCTGACAAAGAGAATTGGCAAAAGTCAGATATCATGTCAGTCAAAAGGTATTTCACCTTTCACAAACAAGCCCTAGAAATCACGTGATAAAACAGGTTTTTACATTACCGTGTACCCGATGTTGTGGACTTAAAGGGTAGACTGGCATGAATTAATATTGTTATCTAATCAAACATCCAATAAATGACTCGCTAACCATGGTTTCTATGATGACAGTAAGGTTTCCTTTGTCGTCGATCAGGGCGACATAACTTCCTCCATGCGCCAGGTGACCCACAGTCTGCAGGTAGCTCCAGCCTGGCTGGGTGAACTGGGTGGTGTGGGCTAGGAGGCAAACAGGTTCATGTTAACTGAAACGGACGCTTCTCACTTCAACCAAGTCTTTCCATGTGGAAAGACTGCAAACTCTGTGTGGAGTGTTGACTTGAAACTGGATGTGCGGCCTATTAGTCCCTTTAAAATGTACCAGAGATCCAAATGGGAGACTCTACAACATAGTTCCCACTCCAGGGCTCCTCTGCTGTCATCAGCCCGTCTCGTCCAAAAGGCAGGTCTGAGTAGTAGCTAGCTACCAGGTTCCAAGATATAGTGCTGAAGAAAAACAAAAAAGGAAATACTCTCATAACTAGCTGAATAGTTTTCACATCATTTGGAGTAGACTCATTTAAGTTCCAGAAGGTATACAGCCAGCCGCCACATAGAAGCCAACCATACACTTTTGTTATTGGCATATGAAGAGTTTATGGATCTACTCCAAGGTGGGACGTTTCAGTGTGAAATGTCCCCCTTGATGGGGCTAACCCGTAGGAGGTAAACATACGACAAAACCACAAAGCATTAAACCAGCGTGCTATCTGTGTATACGTACGCGGTCATCATTCCATTCACATAGTTCTGGTTGAGGATGCGGGCCCAGCAGCCTCCTCCCACTTCATTGTTGAAGGTGGAGTAGTCCTCAGACGACCACAACTTTTTCTGGGTCTTTAGAGCCTCCATAACAGTGTTGGTGCCAGGGTAGTGGGCCCTGCAAGTTCACACACACATGTGAAATATATATTTATTAATTTCCAGGATTTGGCATGACAAAGCATTCAGATATAAAGACACTTCAGTTCATGATGTAAACATTCTTTGAACGCTCCTACCCTAGGACGTCTACCGCTTTGTTCAGCTCTTCATCAAGCTGCACTGACAAGGTTATGGGCTGCCATTGGTTATCACTGGCTATGATTTTTACCCTCTCCAAACCACTCTTATCCAGAGTGTACCGAAGAAGCTATGTGGTGACAATGAGGAAAAAGAGGGTGAGTGAGATAGATGATAGGAAACGAGGATAGGAACGTTTAGCCATGACAGATGACTTTTGCTTGTTTTTAACTGTTTTACTTTGTTTTTAATTTATTTGAGTCACAGTGTCATGCAAAACATGCATCAAGTTTTCCTGCATGCTCGTTTACAATCAGTAAAATAGTCCCAATCATGTTAAATGACTTAATAACTCGTCATTTAAAGAAGAAAAAAAGAAAAGAAAAAAGAAACAGCCACCAACATTCAGTTATATCGCAAGAGAAGAGTGAGCGGTCTTAAGGCATAATCCATGCCTGGAAACAAAACCGACTACCTTGTTTGTCAGGTTTGTCAAAATGCTTGTTGAGTGAACAACGAGATAAAGGAAAGCGTGCACCAACTAGGGAACCAAAGCCGGAAAGTGAGTGATCATCGTACGTATACTGGTCTTCAGTATACGTACGATGTCAGTCTTCAGACCACATGTGATGCGACTGAAATGACCCGTGTCTCAATAAAGTCTGGTTGAACTGGACTGACTGGTTTGAACCCTGCACTACTATGAGACAAACACCATGCAATGCTCAATAGATGTAATTTGTAATGCAGCAGAATTATTTTAATCCTCTTGGAGTGGGCACCTTCAGACATCAGTCAGTCAAAGTTCCTGAAACTTGCTGATGACACCCCCCTCATTGGGCGAATACAGGTGGGAGATTGACCATCTGGTGTCCTGGAACGGCCCAACAAACTTGGAGCTGAATTCTCTAAAGACAGTGGAGATGGTTGTGGACTTCAGAAAGAACCAGGCACCACTCGCCTCCATCACCCTGAGTGATCACAGTCAACACTGTGGAGTCCTTCCACTTCAGGCACCATCATCACCCAGGACTTTTAGTGTCATCAAGAAGGAATAGGAGAGGGTGTACTGCCTGTGGCGCGCTAAAGTATAACCTGCCAAAGCCAGTGCACTTCAAGACCGCCTCCATTGAGTCTATCCTCACCTCCTCCATCACCATCTGGAGCGCTGCTGCCACCGCCAAGGACAAGGGCAGACTGCAGCGTTTCATTTGCTATGCCGAGAGGGTGTTTTTGGCACTTCAAAGAGTTTGCGACCAGGGTGGGAGAGGATGGTCGTCATCCTTCCTGCCCGCCCTCAGGGCCCTTGATGCGTACAGGAAAGATTGTGGACGACCCCTCCCACCCTGGTCACAAACTCTTTGAATCACTCCGTAAACATATACTCATGTTTATATATTACGCCCCATTAGGGGGCAAAGCTATATTATGTTATGCCCCATCAGGCCACAGCAAATTCCTTGCATGTGAGAACCTACTTGCTCATTAACCTGTTTCTGACTTTGATTCTGAAATGCCACTGCAGATTATGCGATCTTATGCCCACTTACCCTATCACCTCAACAGCATCGTTGAGGTACGGGTCTACACCCAAGGCTTTTGAGATGCCCCAGTCCCCATCTGCGGCGATGATGCCAAGATCGGTTAGGCCGACCTTATCCAACATGTCTCGGAGCACCTTAATGACAAACGATATGCTCTCAAACACTAACAGCTGATCTGTGGAATTGTCCTATGCTGTGTTTTTAAACGAAATGTTGGTGGCTGATTTTTCTTCATTCTCTTTTTCATTTAATAGACATGGTATAAAACAAAGTAAATGTAGTCCGCAGTCTGTCTGCTGTGTAAACCCCAAAATAATTGTCTTTCCTCACCTTGATGTACGTGCTGTCAAAGTTGCGCTCATTCCAAATCTAGGAGCACAAAGTTAGGATCAAACACAAACACACAATCTTATAAATAATATAACAAAATGATCCACCGTGTCCTCATGACACACTTATATAATGGTTACAAATAGTTAAGAGAACATACCCCAACATAATCAATGTCAAGGTCATGGTACTGTTTTGCTCCGATAATCCAGGACACCACATAGGATGCGGTAATGTCAGGAAAGTCGTAGGGCCAGTTTTTTCCATTTCCAACCCAACCAGGAAAGGCCCATGGTAACCCTGCGAACACACCATAGATATAAAAAACAAGTCTTGTTTGCTCAATCAAATCCAATCATCAAAATGTAAGGTTGATGTGGTTGCTATTGTGTGTCTGAGGCTGTGTGTGCAAATTCTGTTCCTCACCGACGAGAGTGATGTTGGGATTCCTCCTCTTGGCCTCTTTCATCAGCCACCACTCGTAACCGCGAAAGAAGTTCTCATCGTTTTCATAATGCTTGTGTGATGGCTCTGTTCCATCTTGAAGAAATTAGCATAATGCAGTTATGTAGGCCAGAAGCCAAAACTAGTAACCCGCTTTGAGAAAGTAATTCATAAAAGTAACATGAACAAAAGGTGTGGTACACAACGTCATAGTTATCACATGATTCAAAGTTTTCACAAGATGTATGCCTAATACGTGACTGGTGCCGTGACAGAGCATTTAATAACACCGAATCACCTGTGTTATACCGTGCATATGACAAATACATCTATTTGACTTTGACCATGTTGTTCCTTCCTTTAACAGGATTGTGTAAGTCTCACAAATAGCTAAAGCGTCCTACCTGTCGTCTGAGCATCACCTCCAATTTCCACTTTAAGGATGTGCAGAGAAGCTCCGAAGTTTGGCTGCAGAAGATTACAATTAAATCGTATCATTCTTCACCACATTTATAACATGAAGCTTTACCTGAATTTGGTGAAGAACTTAACAACCATTGCACCTTGAAGAGGTAGTCCAGTATCTGGCTGCGGTATGGCTCTGCATAATTTACAAGCAGTCGAGATGTAGCCTGGCAGTAATACAAAAACAAAGATAAAGTAAGTAGGACACATTTGGCACAAAATGAATACAATTGTGTGAATGTTCCGGACAGAGGAAGTTGACTGACTAGCAGCTCGAAACTTACCCCTCCGCCGCTTAACCCTCCAATACCGTCAAATACTCTTCCTAATCCAATTTTATCGTCCAACACATAGCTTTCAGAAGTACATATATCAATAATCAAACAACTGCATAAACTGAGAACTAATATGGGGAGCATTTTAACTAAGTACGCAAATGCTTTGACATGCTAGTGTCGTTCTCACGAGTTCACATTTAGTATGACAGCGCTTCTTTCTGGGTCATGTGATACTCTAAATGTCCAATCCCCTAACTTCGAAAATGTTTATGCATCTGAATGCAGTAACAACCTTTTGCCACATGATGTCAGTGCTGGTTAAGCAATTTAATGAATAATTTTGGGATGAAACAGATAAATCCATCATCCTCCCTTTTTTACACCATCCATGTGCTTTGTAAAAAAAATATGGTTGTTCATCATGATGCAGACACACACACACACACACACACACACACACACAGCTACAAATAGCTAAATAGAGCAAGAGAGTGCATTCTAATACTTGATTTGATTGAGGAAAAACAACGCATAATTATATATTGCATTGTTTGAGAAAAAAGAACACAGGTCTCCATCTAACAATACAATTTGAAATGCTTGTCACTTGTTTAAGGGTGTAACATGTGGACACAGTCTGAATTAAATCAATTTCAAAGGCTTTGTCTTTGTCTTTGTGACACTATTTACTTAACAATTTGCAAAATAAAAGATTGGCAGCTGCCTGAAATACATTTAATTTGGGCAGTGCTTTGGTCCATTGCCTGTCACTTATTAGTGTAGCTGCCAAACGAAGGATTTAGATTTAGGCTGTCCTCTCTATTGGACTGCTAAGCACCAGACCTGAATTCAAATGATGTTCCTTGTAAAATACATCTACATTTCTCTCTAAGTTACATTGAATTATATTACTACAGTAATTAGTGTATTTGTGTGTGAGTAATCTGTAGCTTTAAAAGTGTTTGAAAAGGTTTAAGAGCAGTTAGTGAGAATTACTAAATAGTCAAATTGCATATGGTGACATTTTGGAAATAAGAATTTGGGAAGTGGAAAAGCAAGGATGCATTAGTGGAAGTATATTGCATGGTTATGTCACCATGTGTGTTTTCTGCAGTGTTGACCAAATAGAATAAATATATTTATAAAACATACACATGAACACACACATGCAGATGACAACACACCCACACAAACCCACATATAAACAAACAAACACTACCTAACCCCTAATGAATTTGCTACATTGATTGAGTCAGGGTATATATTAATTTCCTAAGTCACACAACCAATCGACAGCACAACCACTCAGCATTTTTATACCCCCCTGGCTCCGAACAATATGGTAGATTCTGCGGATAACAATAGAAGACCATCTATTCCACAGTGAGAAAAGCCATTGTGGACCCACAGGGACATGTTAACTGGCCCTATGTCAGCTAACAAGTCCTAGGATGTGGCTAAGTAAGCAAGATGAAGTTGTTTGGGAGGATAAGGAAGAGTTTCTGGCCAAGAAACAGACAGTGATCATGACCTCAAAGAACTCTACTTCTCTCTATATCCATCTGTATGCGTTTTGTCTTACATATTCCACATACATGCAAACTGTAGACCCCTGCTGTCCGGAAAGGGACGCTCTCCACTCTACCCTTCTCCCCAAAGTGTCTACACTGCCAAACGTACTTGTACTGTACTACTCCCCTGGGTCCATCCGCTTGTTTGTCCTCCCTTCCTCCAGTACAGTATGTGCCCTTTTCAAATGTTAACGTGCACAATGGTGGAGATGCAGTATCATAAACCAGCTAGGCCAAGCCAGAAATACTCACTGTCTGGTGTCACTTGGGCCAGCTAGATCTTCCTATCACAACAAACAAATGTGCCCAAGTTGTATATTGTGATATCAACTTTGGCAAAGCATGTGTTATCACATTGTCTTGTGAAGGCTGGAGTTTGAAAGGAGAAACTTCTTCTCATTCATGTCTTCATGTAATCAAGCTAATTTTTTCATTACTGGATTCCATCATCAGAAAGCCCGGGGGATGAGGTTATGACTTGAGCTCAACCAACTTCTACTGTTTGGCTTAAGTCTTGTTTTACTGTATAATGTCCAATATGGCCAGCCTGTTGCTCCTCTTGTGTGCTGCAAAAATGCACATACATACATTTGGCATATTTTATTCATCATCTAACTAAAGTGCTGGTTTTTTTCTTGTTGGGTGGGGACGATTTCATAATATCACTGACTTTGTGTTAATATGAGCAGACAAGGCCTTTTAATAAAACAGTGTATCCAATCAAGGAGTAGCAGAGTAATCAGATTAATGGCAGAGTGTGAAAGTTTGGTCAGGTTTCACTGCCCAGTCCTTTATATACAGACACCTGAGTTGTACCTGCAGCCAATCTGTTTCTCATACAGTGCATGCACACTGGGACACCAAATGTGAGACCCAAAATGATTTAAACATGTGTACGCAAAATTAAACAGAAATAAACATTATGCTAGATTGTATCATGTGGCTTGTTCATAGAATGAGGTAAAGTGGTTGTATTTTCTCTCTGAATGACACAAAACAAGGGTGGGAATGGACAATGGACAACACTCTAGGTCAGACTTGCAGAATGGATTCAGGATTAAAATGCCATGCAATGAAACACTGAAAGGTTCACACCCTGTGGTGTGAGTGAATGATTGAGTGAGTGTACGTGTGTTTTTGTTTGTTTGTGTCAGTGTGTGTGTGTAGGTGTGTGTGTCTGTGTGTAGGTGTGTGTGTACTGGAAATGTCATTCCTTTATGGATCAGAAAAGAGCACATGTTGGGGTGAAAAAGCAAATCATGTGACGTCTTGGACAGTCCCTTATCCAAAGAATCCTGCAAATCCCACAGATTGACCCTGAAATGTGAGAAGCTGTGCCTACACTGTGTACACCATTGTGAAACATGGATATTGATTACTATGTCATTAGTACAGTAGTGGCCTTGATCTGGGTGAACCCATAAGTAATTCATGATTTGAGGAATCGATTTGAAGGTGACCCCAAGAAATGTTTACGTTTACTTAATTTATGTTTGTGGACTTGGAATTGCCTCCAGCACCGTTCTATCCTCTTCAGACCCATACTGTATCTCTCTGACATACTTGTTTTGAAGGGAGAATTTCAAGGACGGGTGGAAACCGGTGTGTGGTAAACAAACTACGTGACGTCAACATTTGAGACCTTGCGTACTGAAACAGCTATAGCACAAGCAGCTACAGACTGCTGTGTGAGGCAACAATAATAAGGGCTGGACCCCTAAAATGTAGTATGGGATTATAAACTAAACAACCAAGCTTGAGTTTAAACAAGGGTCATCTAATCATCAAAGAAGATCTTTCAGAAAAAGATCTGAACTGAACCTACTCACAAGTCAACTAGCTAACATTCACATCAATAGTAGCTCATATTGCAAACTGCATTGCCATTAGGAGACTTGGCTTACAGTACTGTGTGAGTCAATGGCAGTAGGTGTAGGTTGTGCTCATCAATACAAAACTCATTAAATGCTGATACCTGGATAAGAGGGTGATGCAAGTGGGGATAGTTAAACAGCAAGGGCTGGCTGCAGGCAGGATTAGCACCATATCGGCTCTCATTTATTGGCATCCTATGCTTCGGAGATCTCCAGTGAGATTGTTTCCAGCTAAATGCCCTCAACTCGCCATCAGCCTCAGCTCTGTGACTCTGCTCTTCCTGGAAGCCGTAATCTATAGACCAAGAGGGAATGATCCAGAGGGAATGATCTTATCAGAGTCATTCCCTCTCCCGCTTCTCAGCTGCGCTCCGGGCCCCCGGTCTGAGCCGAAACTCTGAGACTGGTAATACCATGTCTCCATGTCTAATGACAACAGCATGAGAAGGATTTTAAGCCAATAGCGAGCTTGGTACATGCCTTGGTTTTCTATAGATTTCTCTCCATCTCCCTCAACCTGTCTGAATAAAGTCTCATTTACCCCAAGTATCTTTGTCTCTTCCTTTCTGTCTCCCACTCCCTATCTCGTTCACTCACTTTCTCTTTCCCTTACATCTGTTTCTACTCCTTATCTCTGTCTCTGTCCTTTGCCTGTGTGTGTACCATGTAGAACTCATTTTTCATTGACATGAACCTTATTCTCTCTTCTCCTGTGTAATCTCTTTGTCTTGGAACAGAGACACATGAAATGCTTTAAGAAAATTTAAGGCAGAGGTTTACAACGTAAACTTCTGAAAATCCTTTGTTTTACTCCAAGCCAACACATTGCTGTAAATATTTCATTGCATCATGGACTTCCTCTGCTGTGTGTCTAATATTTTATTTCTGGCGGAGGGGAAACATTCTACCAGTCGACCAAACCATGCCCTGATGATATGTCAGATGGCTGAGCGGTGAGGGAGTCGAGCTAGTAATCAGAAGGTTGTCGGATCGATTCCCCACCGTGCCAAATGATGTTGTGTCCTTGGGCAAGGCACTTCACCCTATTTGCCTCGGGGGGAATATCCCTGTACTTACTGTAAGTCGCTCTGGATAAGAGTGTCTGCTAAATGACTAAATGTAAATGTAAATATATCAGAATAAGGACTTAGAGTTTATGGTACTGCAGTTGGTTCATAAAGGCGAAGAAAAAGTGATGTAAATTACAAAAATGAATGTAAGAGTCTGAAAGCAACACATTCACATTGTATCTTATTGCAGCAAACCTACATATTTTCCCTTAGGACATGAAAAAAACGTTTTGTCATGTGTACCTTTTACTTCACACAAATGTTGGGGTTTGGCTCATGCCCCAAACAAATGTCCCTGACAGTCAACTTAAAGGAATTGTTGGGTCTCAGGAAGATGTGATGTATTCAACCTCACCCTAATTTGAACAAAAACATACAAGTGGAATGCTGAAATATAACTATGCAAATACAAATTTAGAATTACCTGGACCTGGTAATGTATTTGTAGGTCTTGGCAGGAAAAATCACTGGTTTGATACATGTTGACAAAGAAAATTGGCGAATTATGCAAGGAAGGTTTATAACTACGAATGTGCTCTAGATTTTTTTTTTTTTATAACTTTGAATAATGTTCCCTCCTCCTAGTCTACAAGGATAGGAAATGAGGTTAAGGTCACATGCTCAGAGCTAACTGGATTTTCAGCATCTTTCTTGCATGGTATTCTCTTTAACAAACTGGTAAGAAGGTTGGTAATTCCATCTCCCATCAATTTGTGTGTCTACTGATAAGCAGTAGGGAAGAGTGCCACAATACCAGCTTGGGGGTAAAAAATAAACAAACACCACCAACAACAACAAGGAAAAAAAACGAATGCACTCAATTACTTTTTTTCAGCCCAAGGCTAATTCAATATTGGAAATATTGTCTGGTTATGATTAATAAGAGTGTCATTAAAATGTGATGAAAAGAGAACAAGAAGGAAGCGGGTGAGAAAGAGGGCTGGACGGAGAAAAAGGGAATGCTATATGGAAATGTCAGCAACAACTTACATAAACACCTACAAAACATACCCACCCACAGTCACTTCATTTGTCCATCAAACAAACACAAACATATTAAATATAATATGAAAGTGGTCGACACAGCCGAGGATGGTGGGCTCTTTGTCGTAAATTGCTTTAGAGATCGATACTCATGGCAGTCTGAGATCAGAATTGATCACGCCTTAAAGTTTTACCTCTGTCTTGTAAGCCAAGTTAACCAGACAAGAAAAGTAACACTTTTGAAACAACAACAGTAACAAGAGAAGATGGCTGCAATTTATCACCACATAATTCAGTTCTCCACCCTCCTCCTCCTGAATCCTTAAAGATCCTCTGGACAAAACGTGATGGCAGAAATCCATTAGTTCTTGGCCGTCGCGGAAGTATGTAGGACAGGGGACCCGAGGGGATGAAATGGAGCCAACGACAGGGTCACCACAGGTCTTTTCCCATCTTCACCTGCACTACAGTGGGCACAGGATCAATTAGAGATGGCTGATACGAAAACTACTCTCTCCGAATCACTGTAGAGGTGTAGAGATGGATTTTAAAGTATAATCACAAAATGTACCATTTTAGAAATGTGCATAATTTTATAGTTTCCTGATCCAAATATATATTCCGCCCAATTAATTATTCAAAGTTGGACAATCAAGTCAATCTAATTTATAATGCTTATCAAAAAAGTTAGAGCCACAACACAATGTCTGACTCATCTTGAATCATTTCCCTTCAATCATAAGAAGTGGACCAGCCAAAGGAACTGGGGGTGCTTCCACTCTCGTTGCAGTTACAAGGTTCTCCTGGGATCACCTTGGGCTTTCAAATGACTCAGAGCTAGTCACATCAACCATCTGGGGTTCTCTTGACTCTACTTGCTTCATCTAGTTCTCACCTCAGGACGAGCCAGCGGTGATACAACACAGGCCTCGCCATATCAGAGCGGGAGATCTTGCCAGCGAGTCAATTAGATGGCCAGCCAGGCCTAACATCTAACAATGGGACCTGGCAATGCGGATTCACCTTGAACAACAAAACTATAGCTTTGAAGTATAGCTTCTGAGGTTGGTAAGAGAAAGTCCTTTATGAGGGAAATGAGAGCAAGTCCACAGTGTATCAATACGGTATTTCCCCTGCTGACTGTGGTTGTGGTGGGACTTTTTCTTATCCTTTACAGGCGTGTCTTTGCTTGATATATTTTCTGACAGAATGATGGAATAAAAATGCAAAACTATAAAGAATACCGGATTTTCTATTACATATTTGTCACACAGTCTGTTAGATTTCTGAAGTGGAATATAAAAGACAAAAATTCTTAACCCTTTGATTCTGGCATTCACATGCAATCATTTTGTTTAGATATAGGCCTACCTAAAGTAGCAGACATACACACATTCACACATGGATGCACTGCTGTAACTACCAACGGTGGGGGCAAGAGGATTTCAGGGGGCTAGTGTTGGGGCCAGTGTTGTGAATACGTAAAATGTTGTGCACGTTGTGTTGTGTACCGGAAGTGATGCCACGACGAACGCGTTGAGTCCATAGTCAAATATGATTTAATCCATTAATCAAGAAATTAATTAATCTATGATGCTGTCCAGTAAACTTCAAGCAGTCGGCCCACGTCTCCTACGAAACACAATCCTGGCCTTATCATACCGATATAACTTTGACTAGGTCAAGAGCACCGCTCAATCTTTTGCGTCAAGATGGCGAGCGTAGCGTGAGTTCATGCAAAAGAAGAGTGAAATGCCACTTCGATTAACTTTGCGAAGATGAAAGGCTTAGTGACGGCGAGATTCATTTCAGAACTATGACTTCCGCGCCAGCCTTGACATGCGTGAAACTAACGAACTGTTGCAACACTTCCACCCTGGCAGAAGAATATCATTCAAAAGGCCTTTTCAAAGACAAACAGCGCGTCGTGAACCACTAGTGCAGGGATTTATCCCGAGTTTTCCCGACCAACACCTTGCGTTCAGAGCCTGGTTTAAATATGAAATGGCAATTAAAGCGCAAACTGTGAAGGATCTGTCAAGATTGTCATTGGGGACAGCTCGATGACCGCAGCATTCATTCATGTTTGCATTGTTAGCCTATGGCCTACTCACCATACTGTAGGCCTACCTGTCACTGTTGAAACCGCAGATCGCTCATTTTCCAAGCTCAAGTTGAAAATAAAGTCCTAAAAAGTGTAGCATGGGACAATACTGAGTGAATTGGCTACTCAGTCAGAATACTCTCTAAAGAGAACAGCAGATACAGGAATTTGACTTGAGGAGCGTTGTCAATGAAGTTGTTGTCCGGAAGACCCAGGCTGGGATAAACTCGGGTGAGTACATGTTTCCCATCGTTATCGAGTGTGATCAGGGCTTTAATGTCATTGTTACTTTGCATAGGCCTATGTGTGATCATATTTGGCTTCTGTTAAGAAAAATATTTACACTGACTGGGGCACAGCACAACTTACTATGAATGCACAGACACTTGCAGAAAAAACTGTATACTTCATCTGTCATCCTTTGCTAGAACACACACCCTTGAGAAATATACATGTGTTGTGCATAAAACTCATATTTTTATCAGCAACCACCCATACCCCAAAGCATGAATCGGATTAGGCATAACATGATGATGAACAGAAGGGCATGTTTCCTTCTACATCCCTCTAAAAGTTAAACTACTGACCTCATTTGTTTTGAGAGAATGAAGCCTCTTATAGATAGGCTAGTCCAATATTTGTAGTCAATTCATTAAAAACTAAACCACAAAAACAATTTTCTTACAAAGAGTTTCTAAATGGTGTCCTGATTAAGTTAGTTTTATTGATGGATTGGGGTCTATGATTACGTTGCATGCAGTTTTAACTTTAAAAACCTTGGAACAAAAGAAGAACATTTTAAAGATAAACAATTAAAAGGTAACTGAAATTTAAAGATATTCTAATGATGTCCAATCGGCTCAGTGACAACAGGGCAGCTGAGCAATGAAGGACTTTTAATACTCAAGTACCTTTTCAATTAGAATACATGTGTGGGTGTGGGTGCATGTCTGTGGTGAGTTATATGGTGGAGTTGCTATAGAAGAAATTAACTTGACTTTAATTACCACACTTCAGACTACATCAGCGTTTCCACTCAGTCCGAAAAGAGGACATGCAGCTAAATTAAAACACTTCCATTTGGCTTAATTGGACACAGAGTAGCGACATATTGCATTCTTAGTGTCTATAAAAGTAATTTTGAAGATAAAAATGCAGTCACATTCAGATACAATTCCTTGTTGTTCCATAAAAATGTATACCAGCACGTTTATTCCTATTCATCTTATGCCGTTTTGTCTATAAGACCAATGGAATTGAAGTAATTTCTCGAGGCAGATGGCAGAGCAGTATTTTTTCAATCCACATGGTTCACGTGGGAATTTTGCATTCAAAATGTGTGTCACAAGTTTTAAACTATAAATTTGCCACCACAGATCACACCAGTAAAGGAAATTATTTTGTTCATTCACAGCAGTTATTATTTCTCACTATCATTTTTCATGATGTGGGTAATTGCTAATTTTAGCAAGGAACCTGTCGTGACTTTTTTTTGCCAGGTTTTCAGTGCCGTGTATGACTGTGTAGGGAGTGCAAAAGTCTAGCAGGGGATCCACTGATGAAAGATGAGTACACCAGGCATCCCAGGAAGCCTCAGCGGTAATAAGCATTTTCATTTAAAATAAAGTATGTTATTAATCTCTCTACCACACTCCCCAACTGTTCCAATGAACATAACATATTACATGTGCAAATGATGTGTCGGTAATAAAGACATTAATACCAAAACTAGAAAGAAATGTGTTGGGAAAATGGGAACCTTTTGCTTATTGGTTTAAAAATAGCAATGCATATTTATTTACTCTTATTGTTATTGGACCTCTTGCCAAGGTTTGCAGATATCTTGGCATATGATGCGTATCATTAGTCTATCCAGTATCCAATGGAATTACCATGCATTTGTAAACAAAGCTTGGTACTTTTTACTGATTAAGGTCTAGGTTCAGCCTTACCTGAGGTCAGCTTTAAAGAAGTAGCAGCAGACACTGCATTGTTTATGATCACTGTAGTCTACTCGACAGTTTTGTCAGTTTTGGAGGGACTGAAAGTAAAGTTTGCGTTGGCCAGATGTTGCTTGAGGTTAATGATCACTCTATGGTAAACATAGCACTTCCTTCCAATTGTCATCATGATGTCATATTTTAAGGGTCATGGCAACTACTGTATGTCTTATAATAAGCCTTTACTGGTTGTTTTTCAGTTCACTGCAGAAATCATTCCTCTTTCTTACATTTCCTTTAAATATAGGTGAAAAATAGTAATTTGGATGAACGTATCTAGGTTTCTTTGGCAAATAGTGAGATTAGAATTGATCATGTTGTGACAACCAACTCACAAGGGAGACACCATCTTGCAGCTTTTCCAAAAGCCATGAGCTTCCCCTCACTCTTTTCCAACATCATTAATGAACAGCTTTTGTGTTTAATGTTCTGCTTAACTACCCCATTGAATGCTTTTGACGCCTGCAATTTAATAGACGTAGGGAAATAATCCATTTCATTTCAGACTAAACGCATTATTCCATTAATGCGATGACTGGGGGAAGAAAAATTAAGGGATTACCTCAATGTCCAATCCCCATTAAGAAGTCTCGCAGATAATGTTTAATTTCAAGTTTGTGCTAAAAGAGAGGTGGACTACTTTGCCCAGCCCACTTAGAAAACAGCATGATTAGATAAATCAGGAGAATACTCACAAAACCAATACAACTATACCTTGACCCGAAAACAAATTGTTTGAATTTATCCTGAAAATGTGCTGACCAAATAATGCACAGTATTGGCATGTGATACTGCAAATTGAACCTCCAAAAAATACATTGTTCTAAAATCCAATAATTAAATACAAATTGCCGCTCATTAAGTGTTTAAAGTTCCAACTCTAATCAGGCGCAAATTATACAGATAATTATGAGAGTTCAGGCACTGGGATTATGGTGGGGTGCCATTTCCTGCACTTCTGCCACAATAAATGCATTTTATGACCCTTATAAAGTATTCATGGGGCATGGGTGATTGTGCTAGTGTTGCGGGCAAGCCAAAGCACTCACAGAGAAACTGAACTGTGCATTAATGGAGGGAAGCCAGACAGACTTGAGATGCTTATAAGGATGTGTGTCTGATACTTCAACAGTTTAATGTATATCATGTCTTTTACACAAGGTAAATAAGAAGGGTTGTTTTTCCTCCTTTGAAGGTTTGTCTTGTTAAACAAAAATGCTTTCATTGTGATTCTCTTGACTAATGCTACCTATTGCGCATTGAATTCCTTTCATTTACAAGTCATAGGCTTCTATATTTAGGTCTTAAGAACCTTTGGAGGTAAAGGAATGGTTTCACTGCCAGTGTAAAAAAAATGAGCAAATCGTCTTTTTGCCTGAAGTGACAGGATGTGATGATCTGTCTCCCTTCCACCACTCTCATTAATGTTAAAACATGCAAAACTCTGGTCTCGACACTCAATCGGGAACAATAGCACTGTGTCAGCTCTCTGGGATAATGCCATGACAGTTACGCAACTGCTTCATGTTTCACTTCCAAATCCCTTCTGGAAAGAAGGAAGCTCTGACGTGTTTGCCATGGAACATATCTGATTTGAACGCTTTGCAGAATTTAAAAACCCTACTCTTTCTTTTCAACCCTTGCAAAATGGAGTTTGAGCATTGCAAGAATACAGAATACAAACTTAATGTTATGGGTGGCAAGGTACTTAACTGTAAGCAAACAAGCTGTGATGTGACAATACATTTTATGTTCGTCTCTCATTTGATTACAAATGTATGTGACATGGCTGTGCCTTCAACAGTCATACCCATAGGCCATCTTCAAGAAAGGGAGAAAGGGAAAGAGACACCATCCATGTGTTGGATAAGAAAACACTTTCAGAGAGTTTGTATATATATTTCATTATTATTTAATCTTTTTACATGTGTCGTGCCAGAGATTTTTTTCATTTCCCAGGAGTTTTGGCAGGCTTGTGAGCCTGGGATTTGGCACGCATTTGTTCATAAATAAAGCGTCTGGCCAGAAGAAAATGTTAATTACTAATTACACGGAGAGAGGAGCCAACACAGAGAAAATCAGTCTCGGAAGGCGAAAGCAGACTACCAAGCTTGTGCTTAAGATCCAAGTACTTAGAACGTACGATCCAGGTGTGAGGCATTCATGAGCTCTTCTGACAGCTCAAAATCATCTTACACCTCATTTTATTTACTGTATGCACCTGCCTACCAAAGTAAATTCCTCGATTGTGAACACTTACTTGGCGATTTAACACAATTTTGATCCTGATATGTAATACAATTATATATTTTAACCTTGTGTATTTGACTAAGGCCCAATCAATCCTCTTATTTCTTATTCTTATTTTGGTTATTATAGCAACTTGGAGTCTGCGGTATGCTACTTTGTGGTGGAAAAACATTCATTGTAAACTGCTTGTTTAGAATCCAACATTATCTATCAGAAGTTTTATTTTCTCAAAGAGCAGTGCTGACCAAAAATATTGCCCCATGAGGTGGAGGGTGGCTAAAGAATCAAAGGAATATTTCTCTCTGTCCTTCATGCTGGATGTGGCGAAGAGCGCCCACACTGTGACATTGTTAGCATACCAGAGATAATGCTCCTGCTTTTACTCCATACCTCCTACACGGCTTATATGCAGGGAATCAAGAATTGAGATAGAGGCGAAAGAGCTGAACCTCAACCTCCCACTGTAACACATTTATTAACACGAGGGACCTTGTTTAGATCTCCTTCCATTGATCCAACTTCCTTCATCACTCAATCAATATAAGTTGACCACAGTGCAGTGCAGACAGGGTCAGTCTCTGATTCATGCATGTGTGGATGGAAGTGCCATTCACCCCTCCATTTGGGTCCTTTTAATGTAGTTGGCAGCTCTCGATTCTGCAAGAGTATGAAAAGCAGAGAGATGGTGAGGTGGTAACCTCTGATATGTATATTTATAGTCAATGCAGGAACTTTTCCTTGGATCTCACTGTGTTTCCAGGAACCAAGGTCTGAATCTAATTCTTCTAGATAGATATCCTATGGATCATGACACTCAGTGACGTGCAGTCAGGGTAGGCAAGGTAGGCACTGCCTACCCTGCCAAAATTCAAACTAAACTTTTTTATCAAATCATTTTATTTAATAAACTTGTATTTGTATTTTTACTAAGTATTCTTGTGATTTATATATGCAATATGTATGTAATTCCAATTGTTTAGACGTTACAATGACAAATGTAGCAGTTACGCATAATCAAATACCAAAAAATGGTAGAATACCATTTACTGTCCATTCATTGCGGACGACAAGCGAAAACTTCTGTGCCTTGGCACGTAAATATGTTATGCCATTAATCATCTACGTTACGTATCAAACATGGACCAATTAAAATATTACTGGACATTTGCGCAGCTAACGTCATTATACTGGCTACGATGTAAGCGTAATCCGATGTTTATTACTGATATTCACAAATGATCCTTGTTTTTTGTATAAACAACATTACAATAACTTAAAAAATAGTAAAATAATGTGTCAATGAACCACTGAATTTGGAAACATTCAGATATTCACATTGTTATTGAATCAGGTACAGAATGGAAGGTACTTGTAAACAACATTTGCGTCAATACTGTTATTGTTTTTAGCATGTAAACTTTTAGCATGTTAGACATAATGTTAGTTGTTTTTATTATTTTTTGTCAGCAACAGGAGCAAATAAGGCTATAACCACGGCAACAGTTCTAGAGAAAGATCAGGATATCAACGTAAACAAATGGGGAAAAAAACAGTTACCTCGCTGTGCTATGCATAATTGTTTTGTCTGCCCCCCCCCCCCTCCCCACATGAGGTGCTGTGTAATGGCAGAGGGCAAAGCTGTACAGTACACTGTAGAGCACGCAGAGGTGTAAAGATGATCTGAGGCCACAGTGCCCTCACCTTCCCCCCAGCCTTAAGTTATTCCCCCTCAGGCAGTTGCATATGAAAACGAACTCTGGGGTGAGATCGTAACGCTTATTAAATATTTACCACCTTCCCCTTTCCCAGCATCTCCTCATGCTTGCAAGGGTGTTGCTGGGCATGCTGCTAAGTTACTCAGGGAGGGAGTATGATAAGACATGGCTGGTGATGTTTAGTGGGAATATTCTATTCCCCCCCACACCCTTCATCCCACAAACAGGTAAGGAAGTATTCCTAAGATCACAAAGCTTCCCATACTTAAAACAAAAACTTAAAGTTAATATGTAAAAACAAACAGTAAACTTAAAGGTCTGTGATGTCCAATACAGTTTTTTTTTTTTGACAAACCTACAGACCACTCCAGACACACATTTCTACATCCACAGCCAAGAACTTTAAATGTTATCAGAAAGTTGTTTTTGCATTCCTGCCACCCCCTGGAGGTCTCCGAGCAGTCAATAAATACTGTGGGTTCCAGGCCTTCTTGTTGGTGCATACTGTAGGAAAATCTGATCCAGAAATAAATGCAGAAATGAGGAGGTGGAGAGTGAGCATACATCAAATCGGTTCAGTCAGATCTGTGACAGAGAAATACAGTGGTGGTTTGGGTATTGACGGGCAGCGGACAGCCTAGCCGTAAAACAGGAGCGAACGCTCATGGAACAGGTCAGCAGAGTTGCAACATTGCCTGAGGGCTGAGGATGTGATGGCTCCTGAGGGAGAGTTTTTTTTAAAGCTTCAGCTGGAGAAAAAAATCCCTGGTTCCATTGTTATTATTGTAGACTTGAACACAAACATAATATTAGCTTTCGGTAAAACCAACTGGGAACAAGTGTCTGTGCAAATGAAGACATTCAAAGGTGTTGCCGCTAAACTGATGAAAGCACCACATGAAGACGGCTTATTTTTTATGGTGGGCCATTGGATTTCAAAGTCATGTTTGAAGGAGGTACAGCTTGTTAAAATGAAAAGGATCTGGGGCTTTATAGCCAATTTCAATATTGTTAATTTCTGGATGCCAACCAACCGTTCTATGAGATCATATCATGGAAGTATGTCAGATCGTATTGTTTCGAGGCATTCTCAGTCACTTATTATTCACCAGACTGTACTGTAGCTACACTTGCCAACCTGATTCAGTAGCCAGCATGCACATTATCATTTTTAATTGTGAAAACATCTGAAATACAAGTCCATCCTTGCATAGCCAGAAGTTACTAGCTTTTGTAAAGACTGCAGCATTCCAGGAGTGAAAGAACACTTCGAAAAGTGCCAACATGACTCAAGCAAACAATATCCACTTGCAGACTTTTACCTATGCTCGATGACTCACACTTGTACGGTCACCCCACTCAATCCTAAAACAAGTGACCTCTCTGTTATTGTGATTCCATAGACTCCTCTGATTCACTGAGGTAAGCACATCCCAGCTTTTACGACCCAGAGAGCAGCCTCTCGCTTATCCCTCTAAATCCTTTCAAAAAGTAGACATCATAAATATGGAACATTTCCTCTCTTAGTACGCAAAAGGTCTTCCATGACATGTCTTTAAATTGCCCACAAAACTCAGTGTCAAGGAGGAATTACTCTTGACCTTTATTCCCTACTACTTGGGACGAGACTTGTAAGAAGCAGTTACTGAACCCCATATGAAGAGGTTAGAGTATCTAGCAAATGCATTTCAGTTTTTTTTTTTGAGTTTGTGACTAACTTTTGAATGTCCTTACAACCTTTTTACGCACCAGTTGATTATTGACAGTCCATATAACGATGATGGCTGATGCCTGCTAAAATAAGACAGTATGAGTAGAAACTTCTGTAAGTCAATTTGTCTGACTTTTGTTACAGGATGTGTGCGAAAAATCTTACAATGATAGGAAGGCTTAAACTCTCCTTTTAATTAATTACTGACAGAGTCACCTTATGTGTGACAAAAAAAATGAAATTCACAAAGTCCCCAAGGCCTGGCCTACATTACTTGTGCTTGGTGATCAGAACTCACCTCAAAATAAACGTTGAAAGACAGGTCCTACTCATCGGAATCACTGTATTCCAAAATTATGTTTTGACCCTGAAGTTTGCAAACTTGAAGCAGCTCAATTTACCAAAGAGCAAGGTCAGCAGGCCGGGCGTGTTCTGAAAATGTTGCTGACATCATCCCATACCCAACACTAACTGTAGGTCTACAGTGGCGCACATTTTCAGGGTACTGACATTGTTGCATTGTTCTTATGCATATGTTCTTATTTAGTTGAATGTCCATTGAGGCAGAGAAATGTGTTGTTTCACAGCCACTAGTGGAATCTAGTGAGTCAGCTGTGTATGATTGGCACTGTAGTTTCTGCAGTTGTTGGTTTATTAGTTCATAGTGAGTCTCGATGACGCTTGATTAGTAATGCCTTGCCCAGTATTGTGTTGGCAAATAAGCTACTGGATGGATCTAGGTTCAGTCTACCTTTGATCATGTAAATAGAATAATTTTTAGTTGTGATGCTTTAGTTTGGGCCTTAAACATTTTGATAGACGCATATTTTGAAACAGATCCTACCACATACTTTGATGTTCCTGCTTTGCTTTACTGCAGACTATTTGTGCTTTTGAAGTTGAAGTGGGAATATCCTGATGTGCAAACTGTACAATCTAAAGCAACTCAGTTTCCCAAAGTGCACGGTCAGCAGGCCTGCTGCTGAAGTACTATTTTAAAGGAGTGCAGTGAAGACACCTACAGAACAAAAAAAGTGCTTTGTTATACCTATTGAGATCCTATCATTGTCATCCATGTGTAAGTTGCATCAGGGTATTTCGGACCATGATCAATTCTAATCTCCATTGTCAAAGGTACCTCAAAGGTAAAGTATTTTCTACTGCACAGTTCATTTGGAATTTTTGTTTATTTCTTTTCTTTTGTGAAGTTGTGCATGTGTGTGTGTGAGAGAGAGACTGCGTTTAGCAAGATTAAATTCTGTGTTACATTTATTTTAATTGGTTGTATTGATCAGCCTGTAAGACATTACTGCTTTTAACATTTTGACATCCCCATTATAATTGTGTGTGTAGCCTAATATAACTTGTTGGAATGTGATTGTGCTGTGAAATAACATATTTAAATAACTTATTCTTAAACCCTTGTGCTGTATGCGGGTCATTGTGACCCACCTTTTGCACCACGAGGGTGGGGCACAAGGACCTGAAGGAAGCCTGCACACTCAATCCCCCTACATTCACAGTTGGGTTTTAATCCTATGATCCTGTAAATAGCTACTGCTAGGTCATTCTGACATTTAAAGCATGTACCTAATATTTATTTTCCAAATTTTTTTTTGCAAGGGCAAATCTCTTGAAACTTTGCTATGAGAAAAATGTTCCATATTCCTAAATATCTCAGAGCCAAAATAATCTGATCAAAATAGCTTAATCTTTTCTATCTACATTAATATTGTAACCATCCAAATAGTGTTGTCTGCATTTGAGTCGTTAGTATGAATAATATTGTCTTAATTAGATTTACGTTTACTGTACGTTTAGAATACATGTCTATGGTCGGAATACCTGTAGGATACAAAAGAGACAAGGAGAAAAGGAAGGAAGAGGCAGGTTGCGCTACGACACGGCAGGCTGGCTTTAATTGCTGAGCGGCAGCATATCCGCAGCGGGCAGGTCAGTGCTTTGAGATGATAATGTGGTGTGATCGAGTGGCTCGACAAGCATAACTCTGCCTGGGGCGTTTTCCTCCTCCGCCTCCTCCTAAGAGCGCCCTCCCCCCAGCATGCCTCAGCGGGGTAATTTGGAGCAGGAGAGGAGTTGCTCATTACGGTGGCCTCGCTAGGCATCCCAACAGGCAGAGTGGCCATAGCTCAGCGGTCAGCTCCTGCCAGGGAAGGAAGAGAAGGAGCTGGCTATTGATCCGCTGCCAGTATGCCTAATTTAGACCCCCACGGGCAAACGCCACAGCCACCCTGTATATATCATCCCGAAAACGGTCCTCAAGGTCTGAGTCTTTACACACATTATATTTGCTATCTTTTTTTTAAAACAGATAGGCGACACCTGGCCCTGTCCTTTAAACCCCTTCTAATTACCGTGCACGTGCTAAAGCCGTCCCCGCCTGCACTCTCACACTTACCCTTTTGCTCCTGTGTTCCAGCCTTTTCTTTACCCTCTTGAAGGCTTTTTCCACAACCAAGAGCATTCAACCAGCTAATAACATAGAAGGGACATAATCCCCTCTGTGGCCCGATGGGGGCCAAGAGTTAATATGGAGAGCCTGTGCATGGTAGAAGACATGGTGTCAAGTGTCTTGGTGGCTCTGTGGTTGGTGCCAGGTTGACACAGGGGTGTGTACTGGTAATTAGGGGGGAAGTTACAGAGCCGTTGCTTCAAGATGTCGGCCCGTGTGTTTCGAAATTGGAAGCCCTGCATTTAAATAGCAATGCCAATCTTCCCCGTACTTCTCACAGAGCTAGGGGTTGCTGTTCCAAATTATATCAGGTTCACTGTGTTGTCATTGAATAGAGCTGCTGGATATTTGCTGAGTGACAAGCCAGTGTCTCTTTCCATAAAATGTTGCGTGATAGAGAGAGAGAGAGATAGAGATAAAGAGGCAGAGGGAGAGAGAAAGAGTTTAAGGGACTCCAAACAGGCCTCCTAACCGATGGACACATTGCCAGAATGCGAGTCTATGTGTGTAGAGTGTAGCTTCTGGGCCGTGACAGGTAGTTCTGGAAACTGACCAGGGGAAAGCAGCCAAAACCATTAGCATTATCAAGCACTCTGCCAAATGGATGCCTTTCATATGTCCCCTGACAGAACAGACAGAGACATATGCTCCCCACATTTCAACACTGGGCCACTTTCATGGAAATACTGGACATGATGTGATAATAAAAGTTTGCAGTTTTGTAACCTATGTGCATGTGTACTGCTTTTGACCATAGACGGAAACTGGGCCAAAATTTCTCTTTGATGCCACACTCAAGTTCTTGACAAAGAACCAAAATAGTTCAGGAGTTAACTAGGGCATCTTTTTAAGTTGTCTTAGATGAATGTTGCCGTCGAGTCTCTAGCTGAAAAGGTTAGTCATTTTATTTCGAATGAGTGAATCTAATGAATTTGCATAGTGTATTGTACCTTCTCTGCCAACTTCACTCCCGCCTCCATTGTGTAGTTTTATTTATTTAAAGTCGGGCAGAAAAAGGCCACCTCATTACGGTGTGATAAATTGTCCAACGAAAAACTGCCAAAGGTTGTGTAGAAAGGGCCAGCCATCTTTTGGTCAACTCAGATTTATGAATTTGTAACTCAAGACTAACTAGCACATTTGTCAACATCTATGGTGAATTGTACCCACATCTTCATTATGCTACCTTGTGGCCTCTTACATAAACCATCAACCGCTGTGCTTAAACAAGCAAGCTTTGAGGCTTTAATGAGAACTGATAATTGGCAATCATTTCTATACTCTTACCCATTTCTGACCCCACTCTCTACATTTCCTGTCAGAATGCCTTGTTGAAAGCATATGTTTTTAATGAATCATTCATGTAACCTTGTTTTTTTTGTCTTTTCATCTCTTTTTACTCGCTACAGGAGGCTTTGTTTGCACGGTGTCTCACTTTTATTTCCTGTAAAACTGTGAATAATTCAACTACGTGATTCAAATTTCTTACTGTTTTCAGTAAGGCTCGACAGTGACTGTCATTCCTTTTATCACAGGCCCATTATGTATGTCATTACACAAGTTTTGTTTATCTATCCCAGGGGTTCTTAGAATTCCATTTGGACCCAATATTATCCTTTGAAAAGTGCAGCCACCATAAATACAGAACAAACTGATGAAAATATACATTAATAAGTAAATTAAAACGCCTATATTGATTAAAGTGTATCAGTGGTTTTCAGAGACAATGTTTGATCTTTGCATTTAATTGAGATATTGGGAAATATTATCAGCTCCCAGCTTTTCAACAATTCAAGTCAAAACAATAATATTATGTAGTAATTGTCTTGATGCTTTCCAATGAGGTACAATTAGTCAAGCCTTTTCTGATTTCATGGTCTAGTTGAGGTATCTCTGCGTCGTCTAAAGGACAAAGCTTTCATGCTATAATAAACGCCACATATTTTAAACTGCTCCCGTCCCATTTTCTGCATCGCTGAACAGCTGAGAAGGAATAATATGGAGAATTATTTGTTTAAGCAAAACGTGTTGGTGCGTGAATTGTTGCTGAATTGCCATTAACGGGTTGCATCGCGATTTGTGTTACAGATACAGTATTCTGCACAGGTAGTGCTGTATAGATACTCCTCAGGTTTAATTAAACATAACAAAAAAATACATATTCTAGATATTAAATAAGCAAAGAAAGGTGGATCCGTGCTTACTTAGTTTGAACTTGCAGCTTAGTTTGAACTGCTTGGGGTAATTTTTTCCCTGAAATGTGGTACAGGGAGGGAAAATCTTTTGATTAAACAAAGCCACATTATTGCGTAAATGTATCGGTTCAAAACACTGATCAGAAATTCTGGATATCCGTGTTTCAACATCCAGTTGAACATTTGATTCTCTACTCTTGATGCATGACTGTGTTCAGCCTATGGTCCGCACTTCTCTGTGTCACTGACCATCTCTGGAGGAGATCCCTCTCTCGAGTTTTCCTGAGAGTTTTTCCTTGGCTTCCTTGAGGATTTAGTTTGGTTTAGGTGGAGTTCAATACATTGGGGCATATCTGGTTCTCATAAAGATACAGCAGGTTACAGAGGGTTTCAGTTTGACAGCACTATGTCACCAAGCCAAATCAGTGGTGACTTTCTTTCATTTTTGGCACTGAGAACTTCTCACACACTATGTGCCTTTTATGTGACTGAACTCACTCATTTTTGCTGCGCTACAGAGGTGAGCGAGTAGGGCGGTTGACAAAGATTAGAGAGCTTTCAGTCACTGACATTTAAAATAAAGGAAAAAATTGACCAACATGGAGGGAAGACCTGGGAAGCATACTTTTTAAAGAGCCAGGTACATCATATTTTTGTGAAACACTATTTGTGCAATGTAATGTCAAAGATAACCTTTCTGCTATGTTATGTTTTATTGAATGGGAAGGTTTTACCAGTATGGTGTCCTAACTATAGAAGACCTTGACTTTACAAACCTGAATTTAATGTAGTCTCAGCCTAAACCTCACATTTTATTTGCCTCAACTCTGGACTCCCAACTTGATCTTTAACACCAGATAGAGAATTCCAAAGGTATCGTGCTTTAGCTACATTTTGAAAAGTAAAACCCTATAATCCACAGAAACATTGAGTGATTTCCTGGTCATTTGACCACATACCCCTCTGAAAACACACACACACAGTAGTCATTTCAATCTTCTCCAGCTTTATAGGGTTGCCTTTTACATCTTGCCTCTGTGGTTTGGAGCATGTGCAAGGCTTCAAATAAATGGACTACCTCTCCCGGAAACAATGAGAATTTCTTCAGCTCTGACAAGATCAATCTTGCCCTCAAGCAAGAGAAGCATACTCTTGTTTGCCAGCTGGGTGCAAGGCACTCTGTTTTCCATTACAAACCATGGACCTTTATAGACAGACACACAAATCTCAGTTTTAAAATATCCTCTCTCCTTATGTTTCTGTTTCCCCCCACGCACTGTATGCATATCACTTTCACAGTGGATTTAGTCAGGGATCAATGTTCACTGGGTGTTCATGTCATTTGTAAGCATGGATTGCATGTTGTATTCCCTGTGACATGCAGATGGTAGCTTTAGAGTGTCTTGTCCAAATCCCATTTATACAATCCCCAACACATGCTGAGGTAGCAAAGCATTCATACGAGGCTGTGACCAAACAGTGTGGTTCAAAGAATCCAGCATTATACTGATATTTGAACATGATTGTGTCCACTGCCTTATAATTGTACTCCTATCAGACAGTTAGGCATGGCATTTTTGTGAATGTGAAATGTAAAAAAGGTACCCAGCAATTTAAGCTTCTTATAACTGCAGCAATAGAGCAACTTTATAAATAGTGCTCGCTTCTCACAGCTGAATTTACTGTCACAGAAAATTACCACCAGAAACTGTCACCAGGGCACCCACATTCTTTTGGCCTTCACCTCAAAAAATACAAAAAAGACATTAGTCCAGACTGAGGCAAAGTACCTAGGACTAAATTGCCCAAATCAAATGCTGAAAAGGCTTTTTATAAGTGAGAAACTTTTACTTGTGAGTTTTCCCTTTGGAACACAAACACTAGGGGAGCAATACATTTGACAACTGCAAAAGTACAGACATACCATTTTTACTAAAAGCTAGAAGGCCCACAGCATGTTGTTGTTTATATCTAATATGAAATGCAATTTTTCACTTGGTTTTCATGTTGCTCTGGTACAGTCATATGTATAAACACAGAGCATCTATCTTCTATACCCTTACTTTGGACTGAATGTATAGGATGTCTCTTCATAGCTTTGTGCTGTAAACTAGCTTTTTGTCCACTGAGAGCATGACTGGATTTTAGTTCCAGCCTCCATGGCCAATAAAGTGACAGACCAAATAAAGCATTACAGTAAGTCACTGGTCTGTTTTCCTAAAGGGGATGCACAAATAAGTCCACTTTTTCTTAACTTTTCTAAGAGAAAAGTGAAGTTCTCACTTGCTTCTCACTTGCTTTCTTCCTGAATGTGTGTGTATGTGTGTGTGTGGGGGGGGGGCAACTATGGCAGGCTTAATGGTGGTTCTGGTTTCTAACAGTATTTAGCATCAGCGTGCAAATATTCATAGGGATTGCTAGGCTGGCAGTGTGCAGAGAGCACTGAGGTGTGAATTCAGTATAAGAATGAGACACAGTGCCAAATAAATTGCCATGTGGTGGTTCTCTACTTAACAAGTTCAAAATGCCTCTATTTTTCAGTTTTAAAATCCTTAAGTGAAGTAGCTGGTGAAGTGCATTCCAGCTGGCTCAGTTTTGACAAATGTTGGAATTGTCAAATGGGTGAAATAGTGCTGTGATATGTTAGCAGAACCAAACAACCAAACGGTTTTGATGAACTTCCAGTCACTCTTTTGCAATTTGAATGAATGGAAAGCTTTTCTTTTAGTTTTTAATAGATTTTTCTCTTCAGAGGATATTTTTGCTTTCCAATCACATCATTTCAGATTCATACCTGTCTAGAATAAAATAAATGCAATCAAGTAATCGTCCAGAAATGGAGAGGTGTGCTTCATGCCTTTAGATATGAAATAGAACATTCCCAATTATGAATGTAAAAAGTAAATGGATGATTCATTTCAGACATCACTAATGAAATATAACAAATATTTTTTACTGTTATAAGTCAATATTTTAATTATTAAGGTTTTGTGTCCAGACCTAGTTTATCACCAAAGAAACATTGTTATCTCAATCATTTGGAGTAAAAAAAGTATTATGTTTAGATGATGGAGATTTTTTTATTATATATAGACATTAGATATTAGATTATATTAGACATTAGACACAAATATTTTCAAGTTTGGTATTTAAGTAGTGACTCATCAAAACTTCACCAGACAAGTACTACAGGTATTACTCAAAGATATCACAGCTCACACACACATCTGTTCATTCTCAGTGGCTGTATAAGCCCCATGAAAGGCATTAGGCTTCCAGACCTCAAAAGTGACACATTTAACACAAATCCTTGTGACAGCAAAGAGGATTGAGGTATTCAAACCAAAGTGAACTATGTCTTGCTTCAAACTTAATCTTAACAGCTTTTTGTACTTCACATATGTTCCCAAACATTTCAAGACTGTTAATCTCTTGGTTGACCTCCTGGTGCTGTTTTTTCCGGTTGTTTTAATTTATACAGAATGCATTCACTGCCTTAAAAGTACCAGTGATGTAAAGTATGTCTGACCAACCATAGCATTGGCACAGATAACATAGCAGGACATTGGTATGGGGAGGGTACTGGCCAGTGCACTTTTTCTACTTTGTAAAACTTTAATTAAAAGATATGATCTTTATTCTAAGCCCTCTTCCACTTTTGCTGCTCTAAGTCAGTAGGTTATCTTTGGTAGCTGCTCCGAGAAGAACATGGCAATGAGCCTGAGCCCCCAGGCTCCAGGCTCCATGTGACCAACTCTATTTGGTTTGGGTCTGCAGTGAAGACACTCAACCCTGGTCACTAACTCACACTGTGTGTCCTATTAGTTGGTTTATCAACATAGTATAGGTAGATGTATTTTGTGTAACCGAGTTATGTAAGTGTGTTCATCGTGTTCTTAATTCAGCACCTTGGACAGCTCCAAACAGATGCATGGGAATGCCAGGGTCCCACCACCACACACGTTTGTCATCTGCTAATAACACAATAAATGCTGAAATTCAAGCAGAGGGCAAATTCACCCCATACACTTTTATCCATAACCATAGTGAGAAGATAATCCAGATATACTCTAAATGCCTTCATTGTTTCTCCACAAAGAACTCCCAATATCCACATGACTTCAATCTATAGTCAGTTTCATCGCTGTGGCAATACAGCCTAAAGCTTTCAATTGATCACAACCCAATGTCTCGCTGTGAATAAATTGTCTCTGTGTTTTATTTCTGGAAAGTCATAATCACAGCTCTTCTGTGGAGGGAGGAAATAGGGGGAGGAAGGACTTTTGCATGAATTCAATGCATGGCTCCAAGCCACGTTTTTTTTTCAGAGGAACAAGGTTAACTGGAAGGACATGGGCTACAGATGGGCAGTAGACCCTTATTGCTGTTCTAATCAATACTCAGATTCGACTGATCATCATTGATCAACTGTTGATTAATGGCATTGCAAGTGTGAATGTTTTATTTTTCCTTATATTAAGACTCAGCCACTTCAATTTGAAATCAATCCTAATTTTCAGGACTGACGTCAAATACAAATATCAGTGTACTATATGTACTGTGAATGCACCTCAGAATTAAGTGATCTTACTAATGTTTTCATGTGTGGGTAATGTATTTTTAGTCTCATGAAATAATGTTTCGAATTTATTAGCATTTCCATGAGGTATCAGGCATTTCCATAGTATGATTACTCATACTATGATTAAGGGAACATTATTGCTTTCCTGTGTTGCATGACTCCAAATGAAGATGTTTGTCACAATAATATGCTTCTGACACAGCTCAAACAAGCATGTCAATATGGACCCAATGTGTTTGTAAATCGTCATCATGGAGGCTAAGGCACAAGTCACCTGTGTTTCACAATAGTCTTGAAATGGGTGTTTTTACAGACCAACTCGATGAGCTATGAAACATTATTATTATGTTGAGTCACAACGCAACAAATCTTATAAAAAATGTTTCATACTATGTCTGATCTTATAGGTTGACTGAAAGGTTAGCACAATGTTCATGTCATATCTGTCTTCTTCTACAGACATTGTGCTCCTCATCAGATTGTTGGAGACTACAAACCAACTCGTTAACACATTCTCCACCCATCCAGGGAACAGTTTTTGGTTTGTTTGTAGAAATGCAGGTTAACACTGAAAGAACATCTTTAAGAACCAGAAAACATTGATTTCACCTTTTACTTCCTAAGAATACCCTAACTCTTCTTTGTACGATTTGTTTGCATAACCTACATACATTTTCCACACTTCAAGGCTTGGCTATTGAGGTCAGTGCGGTACAATAATTTCCAAGGAAAATAGTATCCAATCTATCCAACCAACATCTCGTTGATTGAATTCCTGGAGAGAAGTATACATGGCTTTGACTTAAATGAAAAACCAACGGAGTGGGAGTGTGGCCAGTCTAGAAGGTCTTGCATGAAGGATTTTTATAAGATGCCATGTGAGGCAATACAATAAGATTTAATCACCTGGCAAGCAGAGGGCCCAGGCACAGCTTTGGGATTATGTTACACGCCACTAGAACCCTGTTAATTAAGTGCATTAGGGGAGTATTGACAGGACTGGGACTTGATGCATGGAGGCGTGCAGGAAGGTAATTAACTTTGGATGTTGTTATTAAAATTGCTCATACTCACACCCTGAAGGAGTATAGATTACTTGAGTGCATTGAAAACATCGAACATTATGTTCTATCTGTGAAAAAAAAAAATTGGATGGAGATTTTCTGTAAAAAAAAAAAAAAATGACAGTGGTTTTTCTAATCTTGTGCTATGCTAAGAATGTGTAATAAAGGGTGTTAGGTCTTAAGATTGAATTTCTATGGATGTAGGCTGTAAACCTTAACAACTTAATGCAGTGCAGAGCCGTTTTAGCCAATGTTTTCACTCATGCAAGATTTGAACTCCTCTGAACCCTATATGACCTCTGTAGACAAATTAAACACACAATTAAACACAACATGCTAATCTAAAACAATGCACCTTAAACAATTAGAGAGGGTTAAATGCAGAAATCTCCAACACAGGCATTGGCATTTAGTATAAAAGCTGACACACTTCTTACCGTGGAATTGGTTTGAACATGAAACAACAAAAGTGTTAAATAAAACATGAGGAAGCAGTTTGAGACGTCTAAGAAGGAAACAGGAAGCTCAAAAGACAACATCCTCCCTCTGAAGTTATGAGAAGCATTACGCACTTTGGGAAAAGGGACTTAAATGTTTAATATGTTTGCTTAAATTACAGTAGTGTTGAGCTGGGATAATCTCAACTAAACCTTGATGGCAGTGTTTCAACAGGAACCCCCTTGCACACCAAAGGCTAATCTCAGTTTTCAGTTATGCATGCTGTGTCAAGCTGAATGCACACATCAAAACAAAAACCACCAATATGAGGTATTGGTCTCATTCGAGAGCAACATCACATTTAAAAAGGATAAGAGCATTGCAAGATGCAAGTCTATTCATGGTGTACAGTGAAATAGTCATTGCATCATCCCTTTCATCATGCTACGTTTGTTGAAGGAATTATGTTGCTTTGCCGGCATGATTCCTGACAGTTGTTTACAGTCAGTTAACATGGCTGGGGTTGAATCTTTGAAAACTCAGGCCAGATAAAGAAGAAAACACACAAGACAGACAACAACGCAGCCATCGCCATACAGAAAACTACTCTGATAGATTCAAGTGTTGAATGTTGACCGGGGACCATCTCAATTAACACATCTGTATCCCCACTCTGGCAGTCTGATTCTTTAGGGAGATGCAGTATAATTGAGGGTTTGATTCTAGCTGAGAGACGAACGGGATGAGGATAGAAGCTGCTCTCCTGGTCTCGTGTATTGAGGCCTGGGGTAGAGATATTCATTTAACAACACACATGGCAAATTGATAACTTTAATCCAGTTCTAAGGAAAGATCTTACTAGCCAATCCAAGCCCACTCTTGGAAATTTTTCCCAGTTTGTACGTCATCCCTTTTGTAATTACTTATTGAGTGAGATTCTCTTCAAAGGCCAGCCAGAGATTGGTTAGAAGCTAGCAAATCGGTACGAAGATCTGGGTGCTTATCTTGGGTGTATATACCACATTTTATTATTGAGTCTACTGCACCTGTCATATTATAGGCAAAAAACGAACTAATATAATTTAGTATTTGCCAAACAACCAAAACTACTCCTATATGTTTGAAGGAAGACATTAACCAGATAATGCCAATACCAATGCCATTTTTGAGTTATTTGAGTGGTTTGAATAAATCATAGCAAGAATGGTCCAAGTAAGGTTAAATTAAGTTCATTTGCAATAACATTGCAATTGACTTAAATCTATTACATAGCAAACACCTTACAAAATAAAGGTTTTAAATCTACCTACTCTACCATGATTATTGAAAACCAGAGAGTGAAAGCAAGATGTGAGGAAGAAGAAGGAGTAGGAGAAGCCAGAGCTAAGGAGAATCCATAAGCAGATCAAGAATCTAAAGAACAATGCTTCCCAATTCTCTTTATACCCAACTATTATCTGTATAACAGCCAGAGCACATCTTGACCCTTACTTATCAACATATGACTAGCAATGCGACAGTTAGTTACACAATGAGGCGTGAGACTCAAGTACAGACTCCATCCAGCAATTCCAGATTTTATCATCTGAGATGTAGGGGCAGGGTGACACCCAGCCTTACAGGGTGAATGCCACTCACATTTGTTGTACAATTAAGCAAGCCGTGAGAGGGTTAGATCAAAGAGAGCCAATAGGCCAATGCCTCTCTTGATGACAAAGCCTTACTAATGAACTTGACATGCTATCTCACTCTTATCAACACATTTTGAATCTTATTTGATTGTTTACACACAAAAAAAACGGAAAAAAAAAAGATGGTATTGTTGAAACCAGTACAAAACTGCATTCTTAATCGGTAATATATTAAGAGTTTGAGCACTGTATTTCATAGAGTGACATCACTTCAGATACCACCTAAAACTTTGGCCACCAAAGTGTGTCAATGTTGCACACTACTGTGGTTTGATGTCAGGTGAAAATTGGATTTGAACATTATTCAAAACAACGTATTTGATATACCCATTAGCAGCTGTAAGACAGTCGCATCATAAGGGCTTTGGTTTATCCTAGGAGAAAAAAAAGGTCTACCTAAAATGTGTACAATGCAAATTAAAAAGGGAGTTCTTGAGCCACATCCTGCCATTTCAAAATTTAAGAGTGCTTTACAGATGGAGTTGTTTCTGCCTGTGGGGTCACCAGACACAACCCCCCTGGTGCTAACAGTCAGTCTTGAAGCCCTACAGGCCACTCCAGAAATGAAACCTGTTAAATAGGTTTCCCTTGTGAAATTATATTTTGTCTTCTGTTCAGAATCTCAGTAAATTGCATGACAAATAACTAGAGAATAGTCAAGCTTTTGACTAGTGAATACATTTGAAATGAGCAGTGGGCCACGTTTTAAAGATGGACACATTTGCCAAATGTGATTACTTTAGGATGTCATGTGGGTAAGTCTTAATCAAACAAATTGGATCTATGTTCTGATTATTCTGCCAAGAATTTTAACAAAGCAATATAGAACTTAACTATCAACATTTACTCTGAACCATTATCAATAAATGCCATGTTAACTGACCATACATGAAACTTAGACTGGAACCCATATTTTAAGAGTGATTCAAGTGATTCTATTTATGGGACCTTTTGCCTGACACTGAAAGGACACTTATCACATCATAGATGTGTGAGAGTGATGGTGAAAATTGACCTAAAAATCATTGTAATACTGTATATTATCAATACCCAGTCAAGCATCCTCCCTGTGAAATTATTCGGCACCTTTTCAACAACTTACTCCATCCTCTTCAACAAAGAATATATTACCCATAATGAATTAACCAGGTCTGAACAACCTGACACTGCAGTGTTATTAATGAAACTCTACAAGGGTGTAGAAGCAATGGCATCATTTTTTAAGCAGAAAAACTGGTCTTTTATTGAACATGCGCCAAGGCCTCCTCCCTAGTTTATCATCTTTGACAGGCACTGGCTCACTCGTGACAAAAGAGCAGGCGCCCCCGCGCTTCGGTCTGAATGTGTTACCACTGACCTTTGGGTTCCTTAACCTCCGTCACTGCGGCAGTCTGCTAGACGAACAGGAAGAGAAATGGCACCGTCCTGGAGCAGGTCATGATCAGCCCAGGTGTGACTTTTAAAGGTGGTGCTTTTTGTGTGTGTGGCTTTTAAATAGCCTCGTAATGGCAAAACGCTGATCGGTAAGGAACACATTTAGAGACGCGGGAAGAAGGGATGCCGGGGAACAATGCAATACAATAAATAGAACTGGTAAAGTTGCTTTTACAAGATAAACAAGTAGATAGCTGCTTTTATGAAAGCTCCTTTGGTTTGAACAATGCAGATCATAGATCCAAAAATCATTTTGGGATTTATAATGTAATTGTTGGATATCTCATGAATTTTGCAGAGAAGTGACTAGAAATATACTTCACGCTATGCCAATTGTAGAAGATACTTGAAAGAGTGAAAAATGCTAAGAACAGATCAACTCCATAGTCGATCTGTTGAAGGCCACTACTGTTACAAACACACACACAGACATTTAATAAATATTTTGAAAAGGATGTGAGGAGAGCATCATCTCAACTTTGAGGCCTGTGGTTCTTGTGTCTGGCAGCTTTGACTCTCCCTACACGGTACTCAGCATGGAGACACTCTGAGTAATCGTGTCCTTGAAACAAAACAACAGCAGCAACACAGAGCACCAAGGTGGTCTTTGACTAGCTGTCGATACCCACCTCCCTCCAGAGGCTGTATGTGTTCCTGTTTGGCACAGGAGCTCTGTCTAACAGCTGTTTCGGCCTGCTGAGCTGTTTTGCATCACAAAAAACAACAACAACAAAAACATGCAAAAACGAAGAGATTGATGCCAAACCAAAGGAAAAATGGCATTGAACATCAACGTTGGGTCAGTTGATCTCTGGTGCATTGTTTATACTACAGCTGTTACATTTTTGCATGTGATTCTCTCAGTATATTGAAATTATAGTCTTATACTGTTCACTGCCACCTAGTAGCTAGTGATATGGAGATAAATGTCTATACTTTATTTCTGGAAAGGACCATTATTGAAATAACAAGAATGCAACATGACTGATGAACCCATTGTTTACAAATCATTTACTTCTTAATGGGTACTTTTGTGGTTAAATGATTTCTCACGAACGCACGTGATACTGTAATTACTGCAATACCACAGTGTTTTCTATTCCAGCTCAGACAATTATTAGACCGGACATACTGCAACAGACATGCACATCAAGACCACATAGAATACGTACCCTGTTTTAATATCCATTTGCCTAAAACTATGGGTAACACCATATTGCTTCCATCAGCACAACCTAGTGGGCTTACATTATGCAAATTGACTCATGGTTCTATAAACCATATGTAAATTGATAACATAGACATCCCTGGGCTAAATTACACTCATAAATCTGATAAAGACTGCACTAATGGGCTCATTGGGAAGCTAATATCAACTCCTTCTTTGTATGGCTACTGACATTAAGTTTGATTGCAGAGGTGGCATGTTTATTGATCAAGATGGATTAGAAATTAAAAGCAACACTGACAATTAATATTGTCTGGAGGCATACAGTATGAGTGTTTAAGGTAACTTATTCTAATCAATCCTGCATGACTGTTGGGACTTGTATTCTACAGATTCTACAAGCATTTTCCTCTTCAGGAATGTGTGTTAGTTCCTCTTTTAGTCTTTTGGGCAAAACATCATAATCATGCTACTATTACTGATATCCAATTATTATCAGGTGGTTGTTATATTAGTCAAAGTGTATCGTGTCAGCTATCAGCACAGAGATCAGTTGCTGGAAGGAAACAAGCAAGGTGAAAAATGATGACCATTTTCCGGATAGCGTAGCTCCGACTTCAAGCGTTTGATAACAAATGACTTCCCCGTGCAATTAACCTGACAGAGGCCTTCCCTTAGGTTGAAGCCCACAAAGCAAGCCAGTGACAGTGGAAACTAAGTTGACGACGCAAGCAGGGCATCAGCAAAATGGGCCTCCAGAGAGCGTAGATCTCTGATTCGCCAGCAGCAAGCGTGCTGACTAAATGACCTTTTCCTTCTGCACCGTAGTACCTGAATTGAAGTTGAGACTGGAGGGAGCATGGCCCCTGGGGTGGGTGAAGCAGAGACGGTTGTTTAGAGACAGGGAGAGGATGCTGCATGGACCTCTCTGACAACCCTGTCTTTGTTTTAGACTTGACAAATTGATATTGGGTGGTATGTTAAATGGGTACCACTACCTTAAGGTTGCATGTGTTACCATGCACATTAACTCCTGGCCATAGCCTATCGTGACCGCATTATTGGTAGATACGAATTGGTATGTAATGTGTTAGGTGATAGTGGAACAGGTTATTACAAAAGAAGAAGGCACAATTTAGGGGAGGAGTTTCAGGGGTAAGGGGATATTGTAGGGGTAAACAAGATACATCCACTGACCCCTGGAAAGCCCAATCTCTCCCGTACCAAGTTTCACTTGTGTAGAAACTTGTACTGCAAAACATTCATGAAGTGTAACTACATTGCAAATTTATATTGTATGAAACTACAGTATACATGGTGTTCATGTAACCTTATTGTAAAGTTCTGCTATGTAGGACAGTTAGAAAGTAGGTAATGTAACCTTAATTTTGCCATTAAAACTCTTGTCATTTTCCATTGCAACATGTATGTTCTATATCTAAACTATCACTGTATGATACTGACAGAAAACATCGATTATACAAACACAGGTTAAGTTGACAAAAATTGCAGACTGACACTGTCAAAGTGATGGTAATTAACACATTAATGCCACCAAACAATCACATGTGAATGTATTTTTCCATTTACATTTAAAATAATAAATGTTATCCTCAAGGGTAATTTACCTTTACACAACTGAACTCCTATTTTTAATGAATTTGAGGATTGCTGAAAGAATACAAAATAATTTACAAGAATCAATTACTCACAATTCCTGGAAATGTCTTTGGCCTCAAGCACTCTTTAAGCTTCCCCATTGTAAAAAAAAATAAATAAAAATGACAACCATGAGAGAAAGGTTTAAAGACAAAAGTGTACGAATATCTCAGATCTATAATTATTTGTAATCTCCCTTAAAACTACAGAGAATTCACGTTTAAATCTGGAGTGTTCAGTACAATGACATGAGATCATTTTCCTGTGGGGTTGTCCCCGTGCAATCATTTAACACACATTACTCTTCACATCGTTTCTACTGATCGATCATTTCAAAGTAATTCAGCCACAAGCTCACAATCCCCTCGCTATTACAGCTTCAAATCACATTTTTAATAGAACACTGGGTTTAATTTAAGATGCATGCTCAGGTAAACCTGGGAGTCATTTAGTCATAGAATGCCCCAAAGCTTTGGCACACCATTGTTAATTGAGATGGAGAAAAGCAGGGTTCCAGATTGTTGTTTGAGCCACCTATTTGTTGTTTGCACTGGGTTTCAGACATTCATCTCCAGGGCTCCAAGATGCCATATGGTAGTTGAAAGGTCAGAAAGAATAACAGCAAATACTATCTGTTCATCAGATATGTAACAGGCCGTTTTGCTATGTGGCTTTGTGTTTTGTACTCAAGGCAGCCAAGTCATTGTGACCCTTATGAAACTGTCGTAGAATCACCAATACTTGAGCTACAATTCTTGTATGAAATGTGCTATATAAATAAAGTCTTACTTACTTCAAAAAGCTACAGAGCACATTAATATGAAGTAGAGTATACAGTAATATATCACCTATCCTCGGAGACATCCATTTCTTCACCTCCATTCAATAGGTTATTTTAGCTCAAAATAACAGGCATTTGCGTTTAGGTCTTATGTAGCTTATTGAACCAAGATCTTATCGTCGGACTGGGGTAATAAATACAAATATGTATTTTCTGGATAAAAAGTCCCCTTGGGTAACATCTACATATCTGTCTATGCTTACTCTTTTCTATTCTTCATCATCTGCATATTGAAAATAAATCCTCATTATCTTTTGCTATGCTTTGTCTCACTAGCACTGGCAATGCCAAGCAACAATATTGATTGTTATTGCTATGGCATTATCAACATTTCTAGGTCACAGCATACTTTGTTGTTCCCTGTTATTTCCAAAGCAGACTTGATGTCAGTGCAAATCTAAGGAGTTGTAAGAGTGATACAAGGGTATTGAAAGCAGAAGGAGATTAAGACATCCATGGGAAAGAGTATGCGTACATAAAGCTTAATTTTTCAGTGATGAGAATGTGGGAGGTAATTACAAAATAGTTGAAAATAGAAAGACAAATCAACATAATAATACTGTGTACTAAGACATTGCAATACTGAATGTATTGTCCTGACCTGTGTTCACTTTCCTGACCACCCCTCTTTTTCCATTTTCTGACCTTCTTGCGTAACTATTTTTTCACTTTTACAAGTCAAACTATGTTGTAGGTTAAATGAAACACACATCCTGGTCTTACAATCTAGATTTCATAAAAATTTTGATTTTCAAAAAATATAAACACTGCCATTGTAATTTGTGACATAGGAAGCGACTTCTGCTAGGTATCCAGTCCCAGAGGATGAGAGAAGCTGCCGTCCATGTGTCATGACTAAAGAGTCATTACTTCACCTGGAAACATAGTTTAAGTATGGAACTTGCTATACTGCTGCCCTTTGATGGTTCTGAATTGTTGTTTTGATTTCAATTAAGAGTGTGAGTGATTGAAAAAATCTAAACATTCAGGTATTTCTAAACCTAGAAAACAAATGTAACCAAATACCTACAATAATTTGAGGATGCTTTCATGAAATACAACTGAAAGGTCCAGCAATTGTTATTTTATTTTCCAGTGCCTTTAAAGAGCTAGAACACTCATGCCAAGAACAACAGATCTCCACACACACATGAAAGATGCAATACAGCACTGAGTATCTTCCTGTTCCATCCCACTTTTCCCATGGGGAAACAACTGACAGCTAGTAATGGTTCCTAAAAGCATGATTGATGAGCACCTCAATACAGTAGCTTTTGCGCTTCCTCACCTTGGAAACAGAAATTCTTACACACACGTACACACTTTCATAAGCATAGTGACACAAACACATACAGGCGTACTTCCTGGTGCACACACACACATGCACACTGTCATTTTGGCAAGCTAGCTATTGTCAGTCTTGGAATTGTCTTTCTCTTGGCAAGGGATCTGTGGCAAGACAGGCGTGAGTAAAGATATCTCAAGGGCAAACAGAAGTTAATCATATAGAAGTTGTAAAGTTTTAAACCCCTTAGAGCCAATTTTCTGGGTACCAGAAAACAGTAAAACAGTCAACGGTCTTCAAAAGAAATCTTTTCATTTCAGTATTGCAAGTAGACAGTCTGGGAAAAAAACACAAACATTCTTATTTCTGTAATGCAACAGAACAGTATTCACATACAAATCTACATAGTAGATCATCTACTTTAACCCTTTACTGCCTAATACAAAATTCCGAACATTCCATATGCTGTTGAAATATGATATGCATATTAATATTCATATTTTATGGATTTTCATATAAAATCATACACCTTAACTGTTTATACCATCTTGAAGAGGAGAACTAGGGGATTTTTATCATGTAAATGAATATATGATTACTTAAGGCAAATCATATTTTATCAAAGTGGTTTCAGGTAGATATTTTTAACAAAAACTTCTCCATCCACCATACCTCATCAGACAACTGAATTTGTCACCACTTTAATTACAAGATAGAGAAAAACTTTGAGTAGGTGGAATATCCACAAGTCTGTGGGCAATGTAGAACAGAAGACAGATTAGAAATACCTTATTTTGATTAAAAGTTATGACCATTCTTGTGACTAGTGGAGACATGGGGGAAACCGGAATTATCCTGTCCCAAAGCAGCTAAAAGCAGCTAGCGCTATGGCTAGATACTCCTCTCGATAAGTAAAAAACGTTTGAGTTTCTTCCACAATCGACCGAATTGGCCAAACAAGGCATGTACATTTAGCTTAGAGTATACATAATCTACCTAGTTAATGTTGTTTTTCGAAGTTTTTTAGAAATCTGCTCAAATCGAAGCTAAACAGTGCTACTACCGTCATTGCTGCCTGTCACAAACGGCCAAGCCGGACACGTCATTCTTTCCTGAAAACACTCGCGTCACTCCCACAAACAAATTCTTCGTAAGTAAAAAGTTGAGACTTTTAATAGACAATATTGACAACACATATTAAGGAACTTGTCTTAACTCATAATATCGTCTCCGATTTCAATTCGAAGCTGTATATCTAACACTGTAGGCAATCTCCCATGGTCTCCGCTCTGGCTCCGCCTCAGAAAACAATGGCTGCCGTTGCAGACGATAGATTTATTTCCCCCTCCCACTAACCCCTTAACCAATGATATGTGCTTTGAGCTTAAGTTGTCATGAGTATCTGGCAGTTTTCAGAAATAAAATCGGTGATTGGATGGCAAAGTTATTAAGGCGGGTTCTATGGGTCTTTTTCGACCCATATTTGAATGGTCCGGCAGGAAGCGATTATGACGCTAGAAGAAGCTTGAACAATGTTTTGTTTGACTTGCAGAGATGGGGGTCAAATGGAATTTGACCTCTGGGTTACTCTCCGGTGTGTGTGATAATTGCTGTGGGACACAGCCTTCCAGAGAACACATGTATCGATCGGGATGTTAGGTGAAAGGGTTTCCTTTCAGTGAGCAGCTTCTCCGGTACGCCTATGAGGCAATGCACATTTTGGAACTTAGATAATTGAAAACCAAACGTACATTTATAGTACATTTCAGTGATGCAATTGAAAATGCTTTAAGGTCTCTGGCTGAGGGAAATCTGATGAATGATTTTTCCCTCGTTAACAAGAGGAGAAAAAGTGAGACCATCTTGGGTTAGAGGTTATATCCAAAGAACAATTAATCTAATGAAAGAGATGCCTTCATGTATTAATGTCATTGCACCTGCACTGAAGGGCTGTTGAAAGTGGGACCAGAGAGAAGGAGAAACAGAGAAGGAAGGTGTCAACCTGTAGAACAATTATGTTCAGCTTAATATATTTATTTTTATAATAATAAAATAATAGTATCTAATTTGCAGGGACTTCGTCAGTTCCAATTTTTTCACACTAGTGAATATGTTTAATACATTTGATTAATAAAATATAGTACAAATATAATGGCTGTTTTAAGTCCATCAAGATGTGATCACATTCAACCTGCACAGACTACCAACTGAATGCCTAAAACACTTATTTTTTTAACTTCCGGATCTATGCCATCTTTTCCTGCCCCAGCTGAGAAACCACTGTTCCAGTCATTATGGAAGAGACCAAAAGAGCCAAAGCTAGTGTGAGAGCATTTATCTTAGCTGGACTCACTTCCATTCAGCAGCTCGCCATCTTCCATCCTGCAGGGTGATGGATCTCGTGGGCAACCGAGGCTGACACAGCATTCATAGCGGAATCTGTTCCACACCACCCCAATGCAGACATTCAGCAACTTGTTCAGCATGTGGTTTATTTAGACTTACCCTTTCACATGGTATTCCATTTGACACAGCTGCACAGCTCTCTAGGTCCTGATAAAACATCAGGTTTGCTGATATATACATATATAGATATTTTTTCATAGCTTAATTACATATTTTTAAATGCAACTTAATATGCTACTACCAGTTAACAACTTTTGTTCATCACTGTTCCACAAAGCATGGTGTCAGCTACATACTCTGACACACAAACAGACACATAATGTACATAACCCCACCCCAAACCCAACCAAACATCAACATCACAAACATCTACATCCTTGTTCCTCGAGTCCCTTGAGACCCCACTTGTGTCAGCTACACATGATTGTGTTGTGCAGAGATACCATCGGCCTCCAGACCCCAAATAATGATTTCTGGGGCACGACTTGGTGCTGAGTGAGGGCTTTCAGCAGGCTTGTGCCCCAGCTCTGTGTAACCCCAGACAGGGGAAGAGAAAGGGAACGTTGAGGACAGACACCAGCAGACAGACGGCCTGTCTGGAGCCTGTGGTTATCGGCCCCTCATTGATTGAGACAGATGCACGGGTGAGCTGAGGGACGGCTTTACAAATGGAAGTTGAGAAGCGGCGAGAGTGACCGCAGTAGGATGCGAGGCAGACACGGGGCGGCGCGCCTCTACATTGATTGTCAGTTTGGACGTTTTGGTTTGATGTTCTCACCCCTAGCATGCTGTGTTCAGCACATGTCCACACAACAAGGTGTCTCTCTTGACTCATATAGCAATGGGCAAGATATTTTTAGCCTGGAGGGAATACACAACCACAATTACTTTCTTACTAAGACTTGGTCATTTGGTAGCTAATTTTCATCCATCTAAAGCTAAATGTCAACAAGATCATTTGCAAAAGTTAATTTTATTATATATATATATATATATATATTTTTTTTTTGTGGGGGTTCCCCAAATTGGAAAAACACTGATACTTTGGTATTCCAACCAGTTAACATTGATCACCCTTCGATCTCAGGAGCATGTGTTCCCAATTTCTCACTGGTAGCGACACGACTGAAACTGTACAGAAGAAGCCTTGTTCTCCCACTTCCCAATGCAACCATATTTACATTTTATATTTCATTCATTTCGCAGATACTTTCATCCAAAGAAAGGTACGCATTGTGTGAAAATTACAGAAGATCAAACATCAGAAGTGCAAGTTTCTAACAGTATTTCGGTGATCAGAGTCAAGCAACGGTCTGTATTTACCAGCGACATGGCAAAGTAACCACATCTCGGCTATCAGACACTACGAATAAAAAATACTACAGAACAACAACATTGAAATTACTGAACGACAGTGCAACATCTGTAGTTTTAGCCTATATGCAGCTGAAGATTTATGGCGTCTCCTCTAGGCTGACTGCTTGTGTCATTAAGAGATCCGTTCCTTCTCCACCTTTCTTGTACAACCCCGGGGGTGATCTGCTTTCATCCACCATTTTTTACCCTTCAATCAACCAGCAGGATAAGGCATAAAGAGCCTGGCAGCCTGTGATTGGAAAATAGACGTCACCTGCAAGGTGACTTGGACCATATCTCTTTATGGACACAGAAGCATATTTAATAGTGACATTTTACATATGGACGCACCTCATAAATTCTCCAATGAACAGTGTCTTTTTTAAAAATACATTGGGGAGCCAAAGTGTTAAACAGAGTCCTGACGCGACTGAAATTAATCATTTTAGACCCAAAGGTCTGGTAATAACATTTAAACGTTTTCTGTGCGCTATTGTGAGTTTGACAGGTACCTTATAAGAAAAGCCTTGTGAAAGGTTCTGTGCCTTTGCAGTAGATGTAATGTGTGAACTTTATGATACAGGATGAGGTTGAGGGATTTACAAAGCTTTCCATGCTATTGTGTCTTATTTACATGTATCTATCCTATTGTATCTTTCTGTGATCACAACTCATTCATGAAAGTGTGTATGGGTGTGGAGTTGAAGTAGTGGTTCAGGTAACTGAGAAATACCGTTTATATAAAATGTAATAAGCACATTAACGTTTAAGGACAGATTATTCCTATACTGTAATGTAATAAGTACTTAATTTGGCATTACATTAGAATACTGTTTAATAATAAATAAATAATATATACATATGTATATTTGTTCATTAAACAAGTCGGATATGGAAAACTAGACCTGCCTTGTAGTTTTTGGGAGAGTTCTCTTTTTTGAAAGGCTGCTTTTTGGTCAAAAGCAGCACCCTCCTTAAAGTGATATTTCACCATCATCCAGATGTTCATTATAGGAGGAAATATGGGGTAACAATTGTCCCATCCATAAAACATGGGCCACTGAGGACTTGGGAGGTTTTAAAGATTTTGCAAAGAAAGGTCTCTCTGGGTTGACACCCAGTCATAGCAAAGTAGTATTTGAAGGCTTTTCAATAGATTTTTGAAAGACAATGTTTTTCTAGCTTTATGGTAGGAGGTCCAAACTTTTCAGTCAAAGAAAATACCAATATCTTGAGACGGTATTGTGGGTCTGTTATTTTGGACAGTATTCCACTGCTTATTATCATGTTGAAAAGCTTTTTTTATGCTGTTTGCTATCGTTATTTTTTATTAATAACTAAAAATGTATGACATTTACATTTGACATTTTCACTTAAATAGTACATTTTGACCAATTTATTTGCAATTATGCAAGCACTAGCCTAATTGTTTATTTATCTGCAACTATATTCATCTTTGAATTAAAATCTAATTGCATCACATTAAATTGGCAAAATTAAATTTACACATGAATATACTGTCATTCACAATTATACTCCCAACAATTTGCATAAACTGTCCATAACTTATTAAATAATATACCAGCTGCAAATTGTTGTTGTTTGACTAGTCAGTCCACAAATTACATTCTTGTGTTAACTTTCAGGGTGTTTGTTTAATTTAGTTACATACAAATGTTAAGTTCATGAGGCACACAAAATGTTATGTGTCATGGAAACATCTAGTTTGACATGCAGTCGTTTTCTGCGTGGGCATGTGGTTTAAGCCTTAAGGTGACTCCAAGGTTCCTTTGAGGCGTTAATTCTCCAGACCACCGATGTAATCAGACTGTCGCTTCTGATTAGCAAACACACCAATCACATGCCACTGGGGTCACAGGGAATGCTGGCCTGCAGGGGTAAAACAACCAATCAAGACTTATCCCACTGAGTCTGTCTCTTTGAGAATGCAGGGGCTAGAATATTGTTACTGTAAACTAAATCTCACACCTGTGTGTTTATGCCTATTTCTGAGGTGTCTGAATGACAATTGTCTTGCACAGATCTGAACTACAGCCAATAAATTTGAATGTCTTTGTCATCATTAGAAGAAAATGTATAAACTGTGCAATAATTTTTTTGGGAGGAAGTTAAGAATAGAGATAAATATTTCCTGGTGTGGCACAAAAGAGGATATAACCTGTTCAGTCTGGGAGCAAAGATGCAATCAGTTGATGCTGGTCACAAAAGACCAGCAATGGCAAAAACAGTCCTAATCTCTGAGAACGAGTTGTATCAACAATACTATTTTGATGCTTAATAAAATAATTAGTCACCTTCAGGAACCCCATAACAGTATATTTTCAAGGTGACTTGTGATAGAATGTATTCATGTTCATTTGAATACTTTATGTATTATAAAGGCCAAGAGGAAACACTTTGCTGATTGGGCACATCCACAGGTGAGCTTGGGATTCTGTCACAAATAGATTGAATCTGGTTCCTTTCAAGATATCCCATTAAACACGGCACAAAAACAGGGCTAATTTTTTTTCCAATCAACCTGCCCTTTGTGTAGCTCAGCAAAAAGGGCTCCATGATTCTCAGAGAGGAAGTAGGTCGCCCTATACAGTAACAAAGCTTTAATTTAAAAGATTTGTGTTCATGTCACAACGTCCAAGACAACCTATGAATCTTTCCTCTTGTGTCTTTGTGAGGTGATAGTGGCGGAGGGGGCAGTAAGGGGCAGTGAGGGGCAGTGAGGGGCAGTGAGGGGGCAGTGAGGGGGCAGTGAGGGGCAGTGAGGGGCAGTGAGGGGCAGTGAGGGTGGGGTTGCTGGTGATGGTGCGTGGTGGTGGTGGGGTCTCTTTGGTGTGCGCTAGGATCATCAGTGGAAGAAGATGCCTCGGAGCTGCAATCAATGAGTCACCAGACTCTGATAGACATACTTGTCTTGTTCAGAGAAAAATACGGAGTGGGAGAGGCGAGAAATATTGCTCCTTATTATATCCAGAGGGAAATTAGAGACCTCTTTGATGGATGGCATATTTCCGTTTGATTGTGAGTTATTGTACAGCTGGTGCGTAAACCAGTCATTTGACTCAGTGGGGTGCATGAAGCATAGTATCAATCACCAGCCCGTTCCTTCAGAATCAGGAATCAGAGACATTATTCCGGTGGTTAACCTTCAGGAATAATGGGAAAGTTTGGAAGACTGAAATGCATGACCTCTGCTGGCTCCCTATCATAAACTTAGCCACAGAGTCACATGCTAGGTTAATTAACATGTATTTATTATGAAACAGTTGCGTGTCTGGAGATGTGTGGTTATTTCTGAATATGCCATGTATTATCCCTGTAATGATTGATGGACATTAATGCAAATCTAATTTTAGAAATCACATACTGTATAGACTTATGAAGACATCAGGGATCTACCTATAACATGTAATAATGCTTTTAGGTATGTGGAAACGTGAAATAAATAAAAAATCATTGTTCCAAAAATAAACATTGAAGGGGAAATCCAAATAACACCCACTTGATAGATTGATGTCACATGGCACATTACTGCAGCACACGAGGGCTACTTCTATCAAAAGGCCATGAATTATAGATGGTACCATATGGGCCTTCTTTCTACTCAACACTCTAATTATGTGAAAGTCAAGAAAAATCCAATTTGCTATTTTGCATTATTAAGTAACCAGAATTGCACATGGCTTCTGAATTTACCTCAGGACCTTAAGACCACCTGTAACTCTCAGAAAGTATTTCAAAGCCATTTTGTAGCCCTTATGATGGTTAGAAATTAGTAAACACACACATACACACACATTTTATATTTCCTCAAATACAAAATTAATAACTTATTTCTATGAATAAAGGTACATTTTAAATATTGTTTCTGTATTAAACTTGATTACAGCATAATACACCTCATGACAACACTGTCACAAAAATAAGGTTTTTAAAAACTTGTGTAATATCTTCAGCTGCTTACCATTCAGTTATACTAAACTACTATGAATTACGGAATGCATTTAGGCACTATAAACCGAAGAATGTACGACTTGACGAAGTCATTATCAATTCGAATTATATCCATATTGTAGAAACAAAGGTTTCTAATAAAAATAATGGTTAGAAAGTAGATCTACACTCAAATGGGTGAATAAGAAGGAAGAAGGGCAAAGCCAACACTGCAGATATTGTGCTTAGCCCCTTGGAAGTTAGTGCCAAACACAACTCGAAGACTATAGAGCTATTACTTCGGTTTTGGTGGCATGCAATTTATATGGTAGCCCCTGGGGAAATTAACTGTGTGGTGACAACTCACAAGATCAACAATTCTGAAAGAAATACAGGCCATTCCTTTACGAAGATAAGGTGGACTACTCCTTGAACTTTGGACCCTCTGAAGGAAAGATCTCAAAGCTGTTCTCAATGGGACTAGCTTTGCATTTGTTTTATATGAGCGTATCACTATTTATTTATTTATTGATACAGTATTTATTGATCAGTTATTGCATTTTTATATTTTTATTAACAGGTGATTGAGTATAAGAATAACAAAACAAAACCCCTTTTGAATTTTCTGTCTACATTTCTTCTGACATATACTGTACAGTAGACTTTTTAATGTATCCTCATACAATGAATGCATGCCATCCCTCCCCTTCTCAACATATCAGAGTTGAATATCCAGCTAAGGGAATAGTGCAACGTTATTAGAAGTTAGTGAGCCAATGATTATGCGCCGTCTGTGTTAATAGCCAGGGAATGCCAATCAACTCAGGATATGCCAGTGCTGAGAGGCAGTTTGGCAGATAGTGGGCTTAGAGATTCTGGGTATAAAACAATGTTTGCTGTCTTGTAGGCTAAAGTCAAAACAGAGTACATTCTGTACATAAAATTATTTTTGCTGAAGGCCAGTATGTGCATTTTTCGAAATGGTACCAATGAGTGCAGTAACCTTATTTCATACTGTGTACTCAAGTATTTATAAATCCATAATGTATTGTTCAGGCAATTAAGCAAACTCTTGCAAGGGTCTAATCCTTGAATAAAGAACTGGAATAAAGTACTATACAATACCACAAAAATAACAGTGAGGACTTTTTTCAAACCCAGGTTCCAAGAAAGACATAAAGCCTTTAGTCCCTCCATTATTTGTTTTCATTTAACCCAGTTGCCAAATGCAACAGTTCACTTGGTTACTCATGTAGATCGAGGGACGAGTGTTTGGAAGAAGTAAACAGACTGTACAACCCAGTCCCAAGCCCCTTTGCATCTGTCATCTTGACCCTCTCTTTCTGTCTTTCTCTCTGTTTCTGGGTTGCTGCCCAGCTCCGGAACACATCATCAAGATTCCATCTTTACACAGCGCTTGAGTTTCCCAGGGTGCCTCTCTCTGCACTGGACTGTGACTAGCTTCATTCTATGGACTGTGTTCTCTGAGAGGACAACTATTAGAAGTTACCCAGGTGGTTTGATATCTCCCTTTGTTAAGTTTACTTGACAGCAAATGGATTTGCTCTATCCATTTTTCATTTCCTGTGTGTGCTTCCCCTGGGAGAGGTCGCGAGTGACTTGGCTTTGTCAGCCCATCACCCAGCTCTGCGACTCAGGAAATGGCTGATGTCTTTAGAAGGGATACTAAGACATCTCTTTGACTTGACAGGACTGTTGCCACTATACCCAGGCTTGGCATTCAAATTAGAAAAGTTGTCATGAGAAGTGAAACATAATTTAAGCAGATCCCATTAAGTTTGCATCAATATCTATGGTCATGGTCAACTTAAAATGTAAGTCTGAGTATTATACGGGCAATAGGCATAAAAAAATACCTTTATTTTATGTCTTTGTTACAAATTGAAGTTGCCTGCATTTGGATTCATCCCCCATGTTGCCATCTAAATCAATCAAACTTATCTTTTTGAGTCAGACTTTCATTGAGTAAATTGTTTCACTGCCATTTCTGAAAAACAAACATAGCTGTTTAAATTCTGGGGCAGAATAGATAAGAGTTTCCAGCCCTGACACAGTTATTTTAGTTATGTTGATACATAGTGAGGCACTGGTTGATGGCTTACATGAAGAGTGGATACAGATTGGATGACACTTGGCTGTAAGTTACTACAATAGTCAATATTTTGCCAATTGGTTCCTTTTTGGACTCAGTTGTGAAAAACACTTTCCATCATAAAAAAGTACTGTAGTTCTATGTCGTATAGAGTAAACAATTTAACAAATGTCTAAGTAAATACTATTCTCTTTCTGTCAAATTGGGCTACATAAATCATAAATACCTAACTTTTGAGCTAACTGAAGACATTTACATTTAGTCATTTAGCAGACACTCTTATCCAGAGCGACTTACAGTAAGTACAGGGACATTCCCCCCTGAGGCAAGTAGGGTGAAGTGCCTTGCCCAAGGACACAACGTATTTTTGGCACGGCGGGAAATTGATCTGGCAACCTTCTGATTACTAGCCTGACTCCCTCACCGCTCAGCCATCCGACTCACATTTCAGAGGAATGGTTCCAAACAGGTATGCATATGCATACGATAATTTATTTTAAGTTGATAAATAGTGTCCCAATGACACTGTAAAGTGGTCATCAATATATGTAACCTCTGAGAGCCAGGACCACACAACAGAGATTGCCACAAAAGTGTATGTGACAGTGTTCCTTTATTTCCAGATCAAGACTCGAACCCTCAACTTCAACGCAAAATAACCTTACAGCCCTTCAGATATCTGAGGAGAGAGGCAGAGAGTGAAAGAGGGGGAAACATGAAGAAATGTTGACTATTTAGCGCTAATGCCTTCTGACACCAGCGAAGGCTTTCTGAAGGAAATAAACTACAATACACTCTTAATGTGTCTCAGCTCTAATCCCCTTGCTAACCTAATTTAGGATCAGACAGTGCCGCAAAGCAGCCAGGACTACCACTCAAAGGCCTCCAAAACAGGTGATGAAGACCAGATGCCATAACGATGACACAGCCACTTTCCTATGAGTGATGTGATACGTGGTACATTCCCCAAAACCACAGACCACATGCATAAGGATCGATCAACGATGCCGTGAGCACGGTCATCGACTCTTTGTTGACCTTTCAATTTCTAAGGGCTGCGAAAAGCACCCACCCTTGCTATGTCACAGTTGACACAGGAGGGGCTTTAGTAACCTCAGATGACCCCTGTGTCTATTTTGTTTTTTGTATGAGGTTTAAATATTTATCGGTGATTCATTTGCAAGATAAGGGTGTCCTGAACAAACAGAAGACTCTGCATCTGGTGTCTGCCCACAGTGATCACACTGCATATCTCGTTTGTAATCAGAAATTAAACAGTCAGAGAGATGGAAGCTCCTACCTTGGGTGACTCTCGTACCCCTCCCCCTCCGTCCCATTCTGTCTTTTGACCTTCTCTTTCTCTGTCTTTTTTCTTTCAGTCTTTCTGTTTTGTGGTTTACAATGCCTAATCTGATTACATTGTTGAATGACCACACTTTTTGGTTTGTCAGTAATTATATTGAGAGCTTCCCTTTTGAAAGATAAAGGAATACTGATTATTGACAGCTTCCTCAGTAAAGACAGATTCAATATTTAATGCAGGTGAAGCAATTAGCTTAGTTTAATTGGTTAAATGTACATTGTTTGTGCCAACCCTCCAGGGGCAAATAGGGAAGAGTTTGCTATTTGGGTGCTCGTTATCTCGAGTAATTAATTCATGTTTTGTTGTATGAAATCACAGCTACCTACTCTAGGTTGTTTGTGCAATGGCTTTGAGGTGAATATTAAATCAAATCACCAGCAGTGCTGGTTGGTTTTAGACATAATTGTGAAATACTGCAACTGAAGGAGCTTTTTGTTACCATGTTCCCTAGTCATGTCTTATGTTACATTGTTAGACATTGATTTGTGGACACTACTATATACCACTTGGCTTCTCCTCTTTGTCTCTTTTCCTTTCAACGTGAAGTACTAGGAAATCACAATGGAATACTTGCCTGTCTCACCAATGACAGAGTGCTTTATCCATATCTGGAGATGCCAACTTGAAAAGCTTGATAAATGCCATTCTCTGTAAAGCTTCTGTTCTATTATAATTTCATCCCAAGCTGTGCTTCCTTCAGCGCTCAACAGACGAAGAACACATTTACAAAGTGCAACATGAATCATGTTGAAGGGTCACCATAAACCTATCAATTACATCTTCTCGACTCAGTCTTGCTTTAATTGACTACAGTACCGTTCTTTGTTGGAAAACTCTTCCAAGTCTGCCTTGGAGGGCCTTTAATGGGATTGATCCGGTAAAAAAAAAATGGAAAAAAAAACTCACCTATTATCCTGAGAATGTGGAATGAACTGTAAATAATTTACTTCTTTTGAATAGAGGCTGCTCTGTTGTGCGAGATGGGTCCACCGTTGACCTTCACAGAATGTAAATGAGCTCTAGGGTGGCATCACTGCTCTTCTGCTGGCCTATGCAGATTCTAGCTGAGATGTTTTGACAGGGGTGCATGGGGTTGGATCCTAAAAAAAGACACGCCACACACACACACAGAAGAGTAGGAGTGATGGGAAAATAATGAATATGTTGAAATCCGACCAAATCAAAGATACATTTCAACAGAGAATGAAATATAGGTTTTACTCTCGCTCTCATGCTGTGGTAATATCACTGCTGGCCAACATGTTTGAAATCACCAGAACAGCAAGCATCAAAAACTGCAAAACCTATTGAAGCAGCAGCAGCACAGAAGACATGAGAAATCCTCAGCATGATTGAAGATGACATTTTTATCAGGAAGACAGAACCTGCATCGCAGGACCAGCTCACCCAGCTCAGGCCATCTAGTCACTCTGATCCCAAAGCTGCTGAAAGCAAGGTCAGAGGGGGGAGTGGGTGAGGGGTAGGGGTGCCTAATCTGATTGGGAAGAAACATTTTTTCTCTCTTCTGTAATTATTACAGGAATATAACGGCAGTGTCAGGAAGCCATTGTGTTTAATCTACGGTTTTGCCTTTTCTGCACTTCGTTTAAAATATCCGGGAAACATAAAAGGTCATGGCGGCATTGAAATTGCCTTTATGCATGCAGAGATGGAAGCATCAATGTATGCATGCAAGCGGGCCTCTGTCACATGAATCCGCTTGCTGTGCATTGTTGACCGCCAAGGGTTTGTATGACATGGTCATTGTGTTTCGCTGCATGTTTTGCTTTAACCTTCTTTAAAGCTTTGTTATTCCTTGTTGGTGTATTTTATTACTATTTGTCCCCTGGGGATATGTAATGAAATAATCAAAAATATTATGGACAAGTTGTTTATTAAATCATGCAGCGGCAAATGTTGTTTCGAAAGGAACTCTGCAGGTCTCTGATGTTTATAAGTCCTTGTACTACTTACATGTCTTGCTATTATGTTAAATACTCATGAGTTTGTACCTTGACAATGTTTTCTGCCAGTGACTAATTAATACGTTAATTTACCTCATGTTGAGACAGCTGAGGGGGTCACCATGATTAGAAAATGGTAATAGACCTGAGGAAGAGAGTAGAACTTTCAACCTGTGTAAATCACTTTTGGTTGGAATAGAACAAAAATATAACTGATAATAATTGGAGAAAATGCATTTCTTTTCAGCTGTTGGTGGCATGTCCACCTACATCAAATTGTCCATGTTCAGTTATAAAATGTACAAGATGTCAAATATATATTTTCCAATGTTAAATCACAGCATCAGCCTCTTCAGTGTTATGGACAGTAGGTTTTACCTTTAGAACCGTTAAGCTTCCTGAACATCAAACCAAAACATGGCCATGTGTCAGATCAAAACCACCTCAACTTCAAACCATCGCAACCCCCACTAGGACAAGTACAGGTCTTTCACCCATCTGTTTAGAAAAGCATATTAGCAATTTGCAAACGCCTAGTGTAAGCCTCTGCATGCCACTAATAGCATCCAGCTGGGAAGTTGGGACTACACCAAAGATGCTTCTTTGGTTCTCTCTTCCTCCATTCAAATCTTGATTTAGAAAACTCTGGAAAACATCTGGAATTTCTGTCACATTCCACAGTTGAATTCCCTCCAGACAGTTTGAAGGTATATTGCCTCAATCCACAGCCATAATTTTGAATGAATCCCATAACCCTTTTCTTAACTCACAGAAGTTGGCAGGATCGGGTGAATTATAAAAGCCGTCATTTAAGGAACTCAAATTGGCTCATATTTTAGCCTTGCACAAAGAAGAATGGTATTGTCTAAAATTACCACCCGAGAGTGAACATTTTCATATTTGACTTAATACTGCTAGTGAATTTTACATATTTTACCTATTTCTTTTACATTCAATAATCACGACAAATGATCTACATACATCAGTGTCTCCTGCCTAATAGCCCAATCCTAAAAGACCCGAACAGATGTCTTAAGTATATGTATACTTCATATTTAATTAATATGACCAAGGTCTCTGCCCACAGTTGTCTAACCAACAAAAATATTCTTGATAAACATTTACAATACATGTGCAGGCAAATACACAATGTATCAGACCACAGTGTAAAGTAGGAAATACCAGCTCATAATCCTCATTGAAAATTGATTGGATCCAAATTACTTTTTTTTCCCTGACACCACCCTGTAACAGTTTCTCATTAGCTCTGAGCCAGATGAACGATATGTGAGTTGTAGAGAAGGTTGGCCTTGTTGTGCGCATGCATGTGTGTGTTTGCGCGGGTGTGTACAAGTAGGGAGAAATCGAAGCACTCATTATTGTTTTAGATAAACCGGCAACACTTTACATTAAGGTCCAAAGAACTACATGTACTACATAGAAATATCTACAGTAACAGCATTGTAGTTTCATGTTTACGTAACCCTAACTAAAAGTTAAAAAACAAAGCAGTTTCTATGTAGCAAAATTTTGTTACCATAGGTTGAGTATTGCATGTAGTCACATGGTATTTCATGTAACATTAATGTAAGTTAATGTCAATGTTGTACCCATTCAGCACTAAAATGGTTTTGTAAGACAGTGCATAGTTTAGATGCCATGTAGGACCCCTCTCAACTCATTAAGAGTTATTATCGACAACCACAGGGGTGTGGGACAGCTCTATTTATAGTGTCAATAATGTATGTTGTGGAGATCTCTCAAAGGGGACTGGACAAGGCCGTTAACTATTGATTGTCACATCAGCAACCCACCAAGCAGGGGAGGGGCCAATCATAAAATCATGGCAGAAGCCCTGCTATCCACTCACTCAGTGGACAAATGGAAGATAGGTATCTAATGAAAATAAAATGTAAATATGCAATTCTGATCCATATCTATCAGGCCAAACTCTCTATATGTGGGAGTGTGTCTGCAAGATAATGCACATTTGATTGGGAATCAATTTCCAGACCAGAGAAATTCATCCCAGACCTGTCTAATGCTCACCCGCGCTTCTCTTTAACATTAAGGTCATCACAGAATGTTTATAAACAGCATGTTGCTTTTCTAGTGATTTCTCTATCATGTTAATTTATCTGGAGCGATAGATAAGAGGCATTCATTTCGACACCTTCAACTTTAGAACATTTTCAATTCAATTGGGATGTGCTGGGGTGCTCTTACAATAAAATGTATTAGTCAATTTATATTTGAACTGCACTCTTAAGCCACATACAAGCTGAACCTAGACAAGCAGACATGCCTTATGAAAAACTCCTGAAGCTTCCATGTCATGCGCTTACCCCAAACTACTGTCTGTATGGTTGTGTGAAATATTTGAAGTGGAATGTATGTTTCATTCTAATTTAAGTAGAGGACAAAGTACAACCATATTCACTTTTGGAAGAAATTGTTTATAAGCCTTGCTCTCTGCCAGCAGGGCCAAGAAGGATCGAAATGATGAGGCTTCATGAGTGCACTGTTTTAAAATCCTTGCTGAAGTCTGAGCTCAATTTGTCATTAAGTGAAGGCTGCAATAACGGCAGTGATAATGAAGGGAGGGCTGAGACTTTTGGATTTTTGCCAACGTCATGAGTAATGTGGTCCCCCAGTCGGTTATGTTCAGAATAATAGGACTTACTGTAAGGCAGCATCCTGTAACTAACTTGTAGTCTGCATTAGCACACACATACCTACCTACAGGTACAGGAATGCAGATACATATATGTGGGTACACTCCCATTTTCACATGGCTAGACAAACATACACACATACATCTGGTAACAATGGCCACTGGTTCACTGAGGGAGCTTATTAGAAGAGAAGGCTGAACAGAGAATGGTGTCAAGGTCAAATGGAGTCAAACCAAACTCTCTGTGGTCACTAACCTGTGCAACAAAGGAAGTAATGAGGACTTTTGACAATACAATGCAATGTATCAATGTCAGCAGTGCACAACACATTCTTAATCTTGTTAGTGAGAAGCAAAATCTAAAGTAGCTCCATAAATCAAAGCGTGATTACTAAATACAGCAGATATATTGACATGCATTTCAAACTGCCAGTCAACGTTTCTCAATCAAATGTAATTTTCATTGGGGAATTGTGCGGATTTCTCTGTGATTTCCTGTCAGATAAGGCAGACCTGTCCTCCTTAATGATGATTGTCAGTGTGTGTTTTTGATTGACTTTCAGGCTAACTGACACCGATTATGAACTCACAGTACTGTGCAGTACATCTGAACGGTAACAGTCCTTTACTAAAGATGTAACATTTGCCACTAGTTTCCACTGCACATCCTTCACCTTGTGTTATATAGTATAGTCCATCTTGACAGGAATATCATTAAGGCTGTTGGACATTTTTCATAATCCAATGGTGATCTCACGATCAATATTTATGTGTGAACGTGTCTCTGTGTGGGAGTCACTGGAAGCTCTTAGTGACTCTGTAATGCAATTTAATAGAAGCTGACCATGGTAATGATGTTGAGAAACAGGGTGCACATGTTATAAGTAAGAAAGGGTACTTTTACCCACCATCTTGGTCTAAGCGACAGTTTGCAGGAAGCCTGTGAAATGTACTCTCCAAATAAATGTTATCACACAAAGACAATTCATTTAAGTTAAAACAGATCTCAGAACTCTTACAGCTATTGAAAAAGGACCAATTTAAACCACAAGAAAAGATTTGCTCCCCTTGTCTGTCCTCAAATGGCTGCTGATCACAGGCCCCCAGGCAGGAAAATAACACCTCACAAACAGCCTTTTTGATACCAAAGTGATCTGACCTGAAGAGGAGTAAACCTTGTCAGACCCACAGGCCTTTCCTGTGTAAAGTCACGGCAATGTATGTTCAATTGATCCCTACCTTCTTCATACCCCAACATTTTCGCTCAACCCCCTCTCCCCCTAGCCTGCACCTTCTCTCCCCCATCCTCCCCTTGCTTTGGAAAGAGGAAGCCTACCATGTCAACTGTGTTGGATTTTAGCCTGCAGTGACCCTAGCTGTAGCACTTCACTAGAAGAGGGATAAACCTGGCAACCCACTCGAGACAGGCTGTCAGGATGTTGGGTTAAAACTTGCCCGGCTATTTGCTGCCTGACCTGCACAGTTAGAAGTTCATGGACGATTGTCTGTCCTCTGATGCCATTGCCACACTGAGGCATGCCCATACAGTGTAAGATGGAACTGCAGAGCAATTGACAACAATAAGAAAAAAAAACTTCTTACTCAAGTATTTATGGCGCAAGGATTAGATCAACACACACTCAAAACAATACACAATAATCATCTGAAATTAAAGGTATACTCCTTCCAATTATAGCCCATGCTGGGCATTCAGTTTTCATCAGCACTGAGCTCAAGACATGCTACCACAACATAATTTGTGTTTGTTTGTTTGGTGAAACACAGTTTTGGAGGACCTTGGTCAATGGGTTCAATGGCTGTCAACTGTTTTTGTATATCACAGTGGAGGGCAAAGGTCATAAATTGCGTATTATTACTATAAAACTAATGTTCAAAATAGTTCAGTAAAGTCCTGGACATCTACAAGCCCTCGACAGTCCACAGTATTGAGGACAGTTCAGGGGCACACTGACCTGAAAAAAAGAAAATCATAAAAAAAGATAAAATAAAGTAGCCACTTAAGTGAACAAATGTGGACATATGTAGGCCTACATGTAGTGCAATTGAACATCTCAAGGATAACATGTGTGACATATATATTTTGTAAATGTGGAAAGGGGATGTCATTATTAACCATGTCCAATCTGGGTTCCAGTTCATATGGATCATAAGTGTGATTTATAAAACAAGGAGCGAGTGTGATTTTATAAGTAATAATGAAGTACAAGGTCATAATTTTTTGTTCAACAACAATTCAATTGTATATATACAGTACACGTTTGTGCAAAAACATAGATTCAAAAGACTTTACATTGTAAGATGATAATTTCAAGGCACATATACTGTATTACCATAACCTTATTTTCGGCTGATTAAATTCTAAAATAATTGGTTCCCATTCTGCTGAATAGGTGTCAGATGTGCTTGTTACAGTATATTCCCCTACAAGTTACACTCATGGTTCAAACTCAACTATCACAAAACACATACTGTAGTTATTCAACTGTTTTTCTAGTTTGGAAAGCAAACATGTGACCTGTGTATAATCCAGAAAAAAAATACTTTAATCAATAAATTATGTAAATAGCCCAAATCTACAATAAACAGTAAGTGTCATATTTGAATTGTCAATTGTTTATCAGACATAAGTTATCACTGGACAAATAAAAAATATTTACTTGTTTAAATGTAATACTTGTATCAGGAATTCAGCTAAAACTTTCATGTATAAATTGCCAGTGCAGCATAACTGCATAGCCACAGCTACTTGATGTATTAAAGTTTGCAAAACTCTGCTCTCTTGTGGTAAAATGTATAAGAAGTTTCTCTTTCTTTCCACCTCCACCCATTTTACAGAAAACCCTTTCTAAATTTGTATTCTCCTGGCCAAATTGTGCATCATGTCTTATGACTACTATTCATGTGGGTTCTTTCACTTGTCTAGCAGATCTAATTTGTTTTTACACTTGCTATCTGTGACTTCAAATAGCCTGATATCTGTGGCAATCACATACAAACCTAACATCTTGAATATGCTAATGATTGAGTTCTGATTGTACAAGTCTGCTCAAACAGAACTTAGTACAGTAGCACAACTTTGAGAAACACCAATAACTTACAAATAAATCAAGATTGTACTGAAGAATATAAAAAAAGCATTGCTGAATCCAATATTATTGTCCAGCCGTTGTATAAATTACATTGTTGACAGAGGTCTTTGAAATATATACTGTACAATGTCCTGTAAGTGTAGGATATTTCTTAATACAAAGGTTTCTCTAGTCTTTTTTCTTTATCCAAAACCATTATGTATGGCAGAAGTCTGCATCCTGAACATTATTCTTGCAGTACACTGTGCTGTTGTTCCCCAGGGGGCAGTCTCTGAAGCCTATGCCCCCATTAGGGGTGTAAATAGGCTGGATGCGAAAATCTCCCTTGAGGAGCTGCTCATTGTTAAGCGAGACAATCTGGAAGCTGGTTTCAGTCATTTCCAAGATGGAGTTATCTTTTTTGGTGCCCGCTTCGCAGTAATCGTCTTTTCTCCTGCCTCGGTTGTATTTCCAGTTGGTGGAGGATGACCTGCCTGTCTTGTGCATGTGCCAGCAGAATATGCTTAGTAGCAGCACAAGGACTACAATCACTGCCCCACCGATGAGACCAGCTAGTAAGAAGGGAGTGCTGGGGTCCTGTTGTGTGGCCTGCTCCGGACCGGACGGTCCTTTGTTATCAGGGTTGAAGGAAGCTGGTGTGGTGATAGCCTCTGTGCACACTGTGTCATCTTTGGGACGGTAGTTATTGAAAGCATCCAGTGGGATGACACAGATGCGATAGGTGGATTTAGGCTCCAGGTTAGCCAGTCGGATGCCCCGGTGCTCCCCACCCACCATCCTCTCCCGAACCGTGTCCCCGTTGAGACTGGGTCCCATCCTTGCCCACGTGACCTTGTAGGCCGTGACGGGGAAGGCCGCCATCCAGCTGACATGGATCGCAGAGCCATTGAGGACAGCGAAGGTGACTTGCAACGTCTCCCTTCGAGGGTCCAGGGGCTTCTTAGTTCTATGTTCCCTGTCTGTGGGTGGGTAGGTGGGCAGTAGGGGTGTTTGTGCCGGGGCAGAGGGTTTTTTGGAGGTGTAATCAGGGAATTGAGTAGCTGTGGGGTGTTCCGATGTTGAGGGGGCATTGGAGAGGGTACTTTGCCCTGCAGAGGTGGGCAGGTGGGTGGGCAACGGTGCCGCCGGCGTGCTGTGGGGGCACTGGATGAGCTCGTCGTTGAGCTCCCTGATCACCATCCCCCGGACCCTCTCTGGCTTTTGGCACATGAAACCGCGCACGTTGAGCGAGGCTGGCAAAGACTTTAACCACACTACCACCCATTTAATGCTGCAGTCACACAGCCAAAGGTTGTTCCGAACAGTGAGCTGTCTCAGGCTGATGAGACCGTCAAAGACCCCCTGTGTCAGCGACTGCAGCTGGTTGCTGGAGATATCCAGCCTCTCCAACTTTCTTAACCCCGAAAACGCCGCCACAGGGATCTTATTCATCTGATTCTCCTGGAAATTCAGCTTCGCCAGGACCTCGCCCGGGAGCAGTGAGGGCGGGTATGTAAGGGAGTTACGGGCCAAAGAGAGCTCGCGAAGGGTCGTCAGGTCCTGGAAGGTTCCAGGGGCAATGCCCTCATCTGTCAGAAGGTTCCCATCCAACAGGAGGCGCTCTAGGCGAGTAACATTCCTGAACGCCTCCTCGGCGATGACAGCAATACGGTTCTCGTCCAGACGCAGTTCCTTCAGGTCCTCAGGCAGACCAATGGGCACGCTGCTCATGTGGTTCTTGGTGAGGAAAAGCATCTTAAGGCTCACAGCCTCCCGGAACGCCCCTTCTTCCACCCCTACGGTCGATATGGAGTTGTCATCCAGGTGTAGCTCTTCCAGCCACAGAAGCTGTGCCAGAGCTGCTCGTGAGATGGTCTGGATGTTGTTTTCCTGGAGGTGGAGCACCCGCACATTCTTGGGCAGGTTAATGGGGAACTCATCCAGCTGGTTGCCATAGAGGTACACGTTCTCCACGGAGGCGACGTGGTGAAGCTCCAGAGGAAAGCCAGCATTGTTGATTTGGTTGTTGTGGAGGTAGAGGGTCTTGTAGCCCTCGCCGATCCCCAGAGGCACAGATGTCAAGCTCCTCTCGTTGCAGTAAACAAAGGTACGGTCGCAGCGACACTCCTCAGGGCAGTTGGAGGCCCGGGAGAATTGAAGGTGGAGGCCTAGCAGTATGGGTATCCATGGCCTGAGAAAAGAGGCCCAGTCTTTATTCCACAATCGCAATTGTATCTCCATTGTGAAAGGCAAGTTGAGAGTCTTGTCAGAAAAGCAATTAACAAAACCACCTCCTTTGATTTAGAGAGGACGCTTAAAAACAAGTAGCAATCCACACAGGAGGGTTCTTTGACTTTCCCCAGTGTGGTTATAGGGTTGCTTAGTTCAATTTGCCTGTAAATGTGCACTGTCGTTGGAGGAGGCTACTGGTAATCCTTCTGTAATTGGCTGTCCCAAGCCTCCCAGCACAAGAGCAATGGTCTCATTAAACAATGTGCCTCCTTCATCGGCATCCATCTACGCTGGTATAGGGGACAATAGCAACGCTCATCACATTTTTCCTTCTCCTTGCAGTGGTGGGATTGGGGGTGGAGGATATTTAAAATCGCAGACACCTTAGACCCATCCAAGCTAGATCCGGGGTTATCATTGGAAAGACCCTTTCTTTGTCTTGCTGTCTTTCTTTCACTCTACCTCTCTCTCTGTCACATCACTAGCTGCTGGGCCCAGAGATATTTTGCCTCCCCTGGACTTGACATTTGGATCCAGAGACCTATTCCAATGAAGGAAATATAGAAATCAGCGTGTTTAAAAGTAAATAAAACATCCTTCAATTTGAATTCCTACAATACAAAGTGAGGCATTACTAATTGTGTAAAACTGACTTTGATGTAAAATTGGGGACATACAGTACAAAAACTGTGCAGGAATGAATGTTACAAAGTATAATTAGTTGTGTGTAACACAATGAATTAGTGCTACTGTATAAGTTATTTGGTAGGCTTATTCTTAAATTAGTTATCTGTGTTTAGATCTACGTGAGAGAAAACATTGGAGAATATGGGTACAGTGTATGGTGACACAAGCAGTCCATGTGAGCTATGCAAATTCCAATATGAGCTATAACCCGAATTTCCCTTCAGGGCAAAGAAAGATGAAAAGATGTGTGCCAGCTAAAATGTTCAACTATATTCAGAGAACACAATGTACAATACACTTTTTGCTGAAGTTGGCAAGTAATGCTAAATTATAAAACACAATACATAGAGAAATAGTCAAATAAATATATCCATAATCAAATAGACAGGTGAATAAATGAATTAGAAAGTGAGCCATGCATGGGAACAAAGAAATGCATCTAGGTGCAGTGATCTGTGAAGTGAGTGATACTGAAGAGATCACTTGCTCGGTGCTCACAAACTTGTAGAGGGCATTGAGGTGTTTAATCTGTCAAATGCCATGGTGATGGACAGAGGTACTCCAGCACTCTCACAGGAAGAACAGTCCTCACATGGTAATGATTCTGGGGGGGGGGCAGAGAGAGAAGCACGTCTCTCAAACCAACACTTATGTACACAAGCAGACTTAGAAGCACATCAACACACATGCAGATACAGACAGAGCACATGCCGTCCATGTGTACATCAAGCGAGACAGAAAGACGGGTAGTGAATGTCTCTCTAAATCATTAACACTTCTTGTCCGGGTTTCCCAGATTCGTTAAGGAGAGCGCTCTTGAAACGTTCCTAAGAATATCTTAGCGTTAAGAGCTTCTTAACGAATCTGGAAAACCCGGCCCTCATATATAATCCAGGAGAGAGACAAGAAAAGGAGGGATGCAAATCTGTAGTGGATGCACTAATAACCCCCTGTCCCACCTCACACAAACCACAATACAAACACCCCTCCCTGGATTACCCAAACATCACTCCTATTTAATTCAAAATGTAGTGATTCAGTTGTTTTAGCAAGCGGGGAGGAATAGCAAGTTAGGCTAAACCTGGACATGATGAACACAGGCTGTCAGCAGAGATAAGAGTGGACAAATTCCAGCACTCAGGAAGAAACTAAGATCGATGTGGACTACTTCTAAAGAGAAAGGTGCTGTGTGCACAAGGTCAGGACATTTGAATAAAGTTGACTAATTTAGCCAGTTTTGTCTGTACAATAGCTATTCAAAGGTTAAGACGGGTTCACACACTATAAATACAAATATAATACAATCTACAATAATAATGCTACTCAATGGTCAAAAGAAGCATGCACGCACACATTTGAAAGTAATCAGACTTCAGACTACAGTATATGTCTCAGTTTATTTGCAAACACAAACAGATTTCAGCTTCCAGTGATGAGCTATATGCTGTCAAGATAAATGTGATGTTGTAATCTGACAGGGATGGCCAGTGAAATGACTTCAGTCTTGCTTAGTGCCCTTTGAGAGACATCAACAGTGGCATCACACAGGACAAAACTATATAAACCCTTTCATGGTGGTATCAGGAAGGGACAGTTTATTCGGTTAACATGACGATCAGCGGTGATGGGAACGCAACTGGGGATTTGCAAAACGTATTAAAAAATGTACAGTTGCCGGTTAGGGGGTTGTGGTTCTAAGGCAAAGTTGACACTCGTTGACATTTGCATGGTGCATAGTTTTATAAGGATGCGTACAAAAAATAGCCTTTAATGCTGTTTTGATTTCAACCTATTTACGGGATGATTTTAGTGCTGTGGATGTGGATCTACTCTAAGTGAAGAAACAATGACAACAAAATATATCCACAGCGTAAAGTTCCTGAACGCAAACGCCATTAATTTTGTGTGTGTATATGAATATATCTTTGCAGAGTGGGAAACGAGTAATTTCACAAAGCATAACCAAAGTTGAGAGTGATACATTTAAAAGAAAACATTTAAAGCCTACTTCACCTTTTTGGGTGAGGATGAAAGTCTTGAAACCGCATATCCACTTAACATCATAGATCTATCCCTGGTTTGGTGCCGCAGAAGCGCTTGATTTACGCGCTCAGGCAATACACAAAGTCCGTTTCATGACTGGTGATGCTACTTCGTAGTCCACGCATCTCGACCAGATTTTCCTCTGAGATTATTAGGGTTGCGCTCGACATTGTGGCAAGGAAAAGTCCGGGCAACAATTCAGCTTCTCCGCAGTACGCTCCACATCCCCTTGCCGGCACCCCAATCCTTGGTCCACTGGGATAGTTCAGGGGCGCCCCTGAGTTCCGGGCTAGCTTCACCAGATTAAAGGATTACATTAGGCATAGCAGTTGGCTTCAACCCTTTCACTGTGTAGCTCACAAAAAGCAGCAGTATTTCACAAGAAAGCGGTGGGATCTCCAATCCATAATGATGATTTACATCGAATTGTTTGTCGCTAATGCAAGTATAGTCTTTCCCCCTTTGCAAACCCGTGGGAGACGTTGACTGTAATGTATTCGGTTAATAGCGACCTCTTCCCACTGCTATCGCTCTCTCTCTTTTCCTCTCTTGCGCGCTCGCGCCCCACCTCTGCCATACACGCATTCCTCCCTACCACACACACGCACACGCACACACACACACACACACACACACACACACACACACACACACACACACACACACACACACACACACACACTCTCACTCTCTCTCTCTCTCTCTCTCTCTGAATATTTGTCAGCCTTTCCGTGGGGAGAATCAGTTTACGTACTAAAGCTGTCATTACTAAGGCATCGGTTCTAGCAAAAGGCTATAATAAACATAACACATGTAATTAAACTGTAGATTGAAAAGGGGTGGCATGTTAAAACTGTTGCAAAACTAGGCAATAAGGCTATCCTTAACAATTATAATTGTTTACATTTGTATACTTTGCCAATATTGGCGCATAAGAAGTTCCATAAGACACTTTCTATGATTCTCATAAAAACAATTATAGTATATATTTTTATTTTTTTGGAGACCATGTCTCACGGCAAAATCATACAAATAATGGCTAGTGATATTTCCTGGCAAGATTGCAAGCAGGACAGGCGACCGGAAAAGCGCAACCAACGAGTGAGCCTGTGTATGTTCCCAGCGCGAGCGCTCGAGCACCAGAAAGACAATCCCCCGCTGACATGAAACGCGCTCATTATGATGGCTTGGAAGCCAAGCTTATACTTAAGTAAGATCCACGTGTCCATCGTTCAGTTGGATAAAGAAGGTTATCTACAATAAACGATAAAAAAAGAAAATATGGTTTTGGAGCCTGTAGGCGACTGCTTTAAGTGGCCGTGGAAGGACAACAAGACTGCAATTAATTCCAGTATTCTCTGTGGATAGCGTACTAGGAGAGGTTCTAGACCATTTCAACTGGGGTGAGGGGGGGGAGCGGTAAACCAGGGCCGGTTGTACTGTTAAAGTACAACTGTATTTCCTGTACAATAAGTAAATCCAGTAAATGAGTACATTCCCAATGTCAGTGTTCCCTCCCTTATACAAATTGACTGGGGCAGAGGTGTGGAATCAAACACCCTTTTTTGCCAACCACTCTCTTTTTTAATTTGATCTCATAGTAAATAAATATACTTCACCTGTATGATTGATCCTGAGGGGATATTTCTGAAGAAATTGCATTACCCATAGCAACAAGGGGCATGGCCTCGTCTTCTGATAAAATACAAATTCATATACCCTTCACTTATGTTTTTATTTGCCTTAGCTCTGAACAATTCACAGCAACAGTTTCCAGTCCAACCTTGACTACCTTACCAGATCAATTAGCATCCCCTTAAAACCTACACAGAAAACATTTTTCAACATTAGTCATAGCTTTTTAATTACTTTTAGATTATCAATGGAGATTTATTTAAGTGACCCCAATCTGATGGCTCGATAGATTAGTTGTGGCTGACTGTTGCTTACACAGTGAGGACACATTTGTTCAAATAAGCCTTTGCTGCTTTGTGCTTCAGAGGCATAAGACTGAGGGATACTGTGGTTGTTTGAATATAATGTACTCCCATGCACTCTCTTTCTCTTATCACAATGGTTAATGCCACTATCCAGGACTGTTTGGATTCAAGTTCCCTTGCCAAAGACCACATCTGCTGCCTGGTGACTATCCCCATCTCCCAAATTACATTTCAGACAAATCTGGTTGACTGTGGTTTATTAATAGGATGATAGGCCATATCAAGAGCATGGCAACAATACGCCTCTTCATTCGACAAAGCTGGCTTGGACACACCTGTTTGGGGTGTGGGTGTGTGTGTGTGTTAATATAATCTGTGTTATGAGATTATATGCATCCGGAAGCATGATAAACCCAGGCAGCTGCTTGGCAAAGTGAGATGACTCTGCTTGACAGAGCTTGCATCATCTGAAACTGTGGCATGGCAACATTGAAATAGATAGCTCCTGTACTCAAACAACAAGCCTAATAATTGTGTCAGATACCACAAGCAAAGTTTGAGTGTTGGTTTATGGATAATGCTCTGTGGGGTAGGATGTATGATGAAAAGAAAGACAGTGGTATGTCGACATGTCTGCTTTTGCCTAAAAGTGTCTCGGCCTGTGTAGTCAGGTGGTGCAAGTTCAACACACCATATCAAGGTGGCAGTAGTGTACAGGATTGTACCATTCAGACTGGATAGGGAAAGCCATGGCATGTCCCGTATGAAACACACTGCATCAGTTGCTCATCCCATGTGATTGTAGAGCAAACCTCTGTACTCTGTAAAACATACAATTGGTTTACACACACACATATAAACACAGACATACTCATACACACAGACGCACAAACACGCACTAATGCCCTGAATGGTGTTTTGTGAAATAAGATTGTGTTTGGCCTCAGGCAAAGTTAATAGGCTAGTACCGAAAAGCATTTCAGTCTAGTTGTTAGCTGAACTAACATATTGTTAGTTCAGAATATCTCATATAGAACAAATGTGGGTGTGACCTTTTGTCGTGAATGGACAAATGGACGTGCTCCCTCTCATGGTTATTCCTGTCACCATCCCAGCCTGCCGAGGATGACACTCACTAACAGGATTAAGGACGTGCGCCTCAGTGTCTGACTGGTGTCATGGTCTGTCTACATGTCAGACGTCACCTCTCCACACCTCTTTTCTAGATGAACAGACAGGCGTGTTAGAAGGCAGCCTCATCAACAAATGACAGACCAACTTTTGCAGACCCCCCGGGGAGCAGAGCGAAAGGGTGACAGCGTTCAATCGGTCGGCTTCTTCTTTTTTCTTCTTCTTATTTCGAGTAGCAAATTATTGAAGCTGAAAATTCGAGTTGATCCGTCTAGTTGTGTGTCACGTTGATTTTGTTCTGTGAATCAGTCCCGCATTTGTGATTCAGTCCTATATTTGTGTCTCGTGCGTCATTGCACATTGTGAAATGTACACTGGGTGCAAAACATGGCCCACTGACGACCCCGCGGAAAGAAGGGAATTGTAGGGTTAAATGACAGAGCTGTTCTAATGGCTTGGAAAGCTGTGTTTGTCTTTCTCTCTAGTTGTACCCACTGTTGTTCTTCAAGGTAGAGGCATTTGGAGAGATGTGAAATGGGAGGGTGAACCATGAGTGGTGTTGCTTAGGCAGTGTCACTCTCTGTCTCATGCTCTCTCTTCCTTTACTTCAAAAATTTCGAACAATGGACTAATATGTTATTTTATTCTATACTGGGCTTTGCATAGCACCCCCCATGTGCCCAGTTTTTTTCTTCTCTTGCTATCTCTTGTTCCCCCCCTTCTCCTCTTGCTCTGACAAACTTCCTCAATAACAAACATTCTCTTACTCCGCACTTCTAACTCTCTACCCATATCCTTGACTCATATCAATTCAAATGATTACCCTGTGTTAATCTGTGCTCCCTTTAAAACTATCTCAGCTTTCCCCTTTTCTCTCTGCCATTTCTTATCTTGACCACTCACTATCATATTAGTTCTCATATAAGTTCTCCTATCATCTTACATTGAAAAGAATCCTTTGTAGTTTAGCCAGCACTGTCCTAGCTCAATTCTCCTTTTGCTGATTGTCACATTTACACAGCTTATCATTTTTACATCAGCAGATATCGAAGGTGTTCCACTCTGCGATTCATGTACAGGAACTTACTGTTGCATTACGTGGATTTTGATTGAGTGATTGATCGGAATGTCATAGAGTACATAGTACTTGTCGATTGTTGAAACAACTTCTTGTCATAGAGGGAGAAGCAGTAACATCCCTTTTAAGGGTCAACCCATTTTACCAATACCTGCAGGCTGTGCTAAGGGCACAAATGTTCTGTCACAGCATACACGATTGCCTCACCCCAATCTAACTGTCATTTGACCCCTCTTGAAATGTTAATAAGCAATATCAGTGGTAGATATTCTTTGAAAGTAGGGTATCATGATATATAGCCATTAAATGAAAAGTGTGCCGTGCTTTTTGAAGGCTGGGTTAATAAATGTCTTTGGCAGCGGGACATGACGAAAAGGTTGATTCGTATACAAACACAATGCAATTTTGGATATATTGCACGCATTCCCTCTCTCTCTTTCTCTCTCTTTCTCTTTCCCTCCTTCCCTCTCCTTCTCCCTCTGTCTCCCAACCACTACTCCCACCCCTCTCTTTGTCTCTCGCTTTGTTTCTCTCTGTCTCTGTTGTTCCTTCTCTCTCTCCACACACCTCCCCATGTTCTCTGTATTCCTCCCCATGCTCTGGGGCCAGGCACGAGAAGGTACGAGAAGGGGCCATTCTGCAGAGGAATGACCAGATGTCCAGAGATATGGCCCTGGAGATGAGGAAGTCTCCCCACTCCAGAAAGAGAGAGAGAAACAGAAGGAGAAACAGGGAGAGAGAAGGAGGGTCAGAGACGAGGTCTGAGAGGGAGAATGAGAAAGAAGGAAAAGGGAAGAAAGACATGGAAAGACAGAGGTTTCCATATACTGTGGCGATCTTTGCTTGATCTCAGCCTGTTGCCCATACAAGACATGTGCGCAAGAGATGGTGGTGGAGCAGAGAGGGCAAAGCGACAGACAACGCCGGCAAATGTGAGTTAGAAAACCGGAGAGATAGACAGCATCTACTGAGAAGGTGCTGTAGACACTGAATACAAATTGGGTGGAGCAGGTAGCTCACCCACCCATAACGTTTGTGAAAGAAGACAGAGAAGAGATATAATACAAAGAAGGAAAAATAAAACGGTATGGGAAGACAAAAGGTTTTGAAATATAAATGGACTGAAAGATAAGAATAGAGCGTTTGTAAAAAGAAAGGAAGGGGGAACAGAGGGGTGAAAGGGGCGCCCCCCACAGAGTCAGACAGCGGTTATCTGGCCAGTTGTGAGCCTGAAGGGCAGCAGAGGTTCCCAAGCCTTGGTATCTGACGCTTTTCCTCAGAGTGCCCATACCTCTATGTGAAGGGGAAAAAGCAGAGATGATGGCTGAGAGAAATGTGACAGGGCAAGGCAGAAAAGTGGAGAAAAGGTGTAAAAAAGAGAGAGCGATACTGTAGGTCAGTCAGAGACTTGGACTTAGAAAGTACCATGTACAGAAATATCCTTAAAATACAGTGTACAATACTGCCACTACAGAACTAGGTATGAAAAATACCTTTCACAATATGTCCTAGGCATTTCCAAAATGTCAATGGATGGCAAAAAGTCTACTTTTATGACCAGTTAGGTACAATATACATCATGTGCTCCGGCTTAAAGTCACTGTGAGTCATCCTGATGTAAAAGAGAGAGAGAGAGAGAGAGAGAGAGAGAGAGAGAGAGAGAGAGAGAGAGAGAGACTAATGAGCAACTTTCTCCTCATCTAACACTATTGCTTGGACCACCCAGTGCTAACAGTTGAACCTAGGAAATTACAGGAAATAACAGGAAATTATCTGCCTCAAACCCTCATTCTCATCAAATCATAAGATAGGATGCTAGAGTGAAGGTGTGCTATTTACTAAACATGCAAACAGTTCATAGAATCATTTTATAATAAAAGTAGCGTCAACGCCAAGTGAATTTCACTGTCACAAAGAGACAAGGATACATTGATCTTCGGCACGCTACACAACACCTTCCTCTCTGCTGACTCATCATCAGTGGCCGCATCTTTCTCCCTCACACCTCTGTGGAGACTGGAGAGCTGTGTGGTACCTTACAGTAAGTAGACCCGTGACGGATGATAATGTAAGCTAAAGCTATATTAATGAGTGGGGGTGTCACATTCTGCTCCAATTCTTTAGCAGCGGGTCGGCCCCGCGGAGAGATAATTCTTCCCCGGGTGGCGTGGGGGGCCGTGCTCTGGCGGCTGGCACCCACCCGCTCGCAGATTAATGGACGAGCACCGGCCCAAATGAATCACATATGGTGCGTATCATTCTGCTCTGATGGGGCCGGGAAGGAGGTCTGTTTTGCTATCACATACTAGAGGACTGTCTCTCTCAGTCTGCTTCTGGAGAGAGAGAAGAGAGAGAGACGGAGAGAGAGAGATACTGCGTGTCAGAATGACAGAATGAGTGTAGTATGTGTTTGTGTAGCTTGCGTGCATGTGTGTGTGTGTGCGCATGCACATGCCTGCTTGTGTGCCTGCTTGTGTGTATTAGCCCTGAAGTATGCCTCAGTGTGCGTGTCCATTGTTTGAACCCCGCCAAGTGAGATTTTAAGCGTTGTATAATTCATGCCTTTCGGCCTTTACCTGTGCCTTTGGGGTTCATCACATGACATGCTAGATTAATTGCGTCGCCGGCGGGAAGCTGAGGAGCCAGCACCTGTCCCGTCACAGCCATACATCAGCATTAGGAAATCAGGCCTCTGTGATCATTATTTATCAAGCCTGCTAAATGCCCCTAAGGCCCCTTAACACTGCATGGGCCAGGAAAGAGAGGAAGAGCGAGGGGTGGAGAGGGAGAGAGAAAGAAAAAGAGAGAGAGAATGAGACAAGGAGAGGGAGGTAGAGAGGGAAGTGGAGGAAGGGTAAGAGGGAGAGAGGGGGGGTAAGTGAGGAAGAGGGAGACATAGAGAGGGGGTAAGACTGAGAAGTAAAGACGGAGAGAGAGAGACAGAAAGGGAGGGCGAGAGTGAAAGACAGGGATAGAAAGGACCATTTAAATGTGTATTTAACAGACCTGGCCTTGGGCCCATTGGGGTTTCTGGAGAGAAAAGAGCTGATTCTGCTCAGGGTTGTAGTTGCTCCTAACCACAGTGATAGCTTCAAATTACTCCATGCCCAACTGTGGGGGGTAAAAGAAATACCAGATCCAATATTACTTGGCCCAACTCGTCAGGCTATAGGATTTTATTAACTTTGCTTCAATGGATTTGAAAATGTAAAATGATTTTATTGGAATGTATTGTAAAACTTATATTATTATTTGACTGTACTTCTCTGAAGCAATTGACCAGCAGAGAAACTTTAAGGATCATGCTGTTACATTGGAATTACTTATCTAGAGTAACTTCCTTTTTTGAACATATTCCATTTAGAATGTGCTGGGTGAATAAATCAACAAGACTTTTAACCTGGAACGACATTTTGTCAAACACGGACAGACCAAGGCCAACACACAGGCACACATGCATCAAGACAACCAGGACCTCTCAGGTTTTCATAGTGAAATGGATCTATAAATCTACACATGCAGGTCCTTTCATTCCATGCGTTATAATCAGATACGGGCAGGGATGTGTGGAAAACAACTTCAGTCTCCACTAACGGTGTGGTTTCAGTCTAGGTTCTAGAGTTAATAGGCATTCATCAGTCAACTGAGTGGAGATAAGAGTAACACCAGACAAGAAATAGGACTCAAGTATAATGAATAGATTAGAATAGAAAGACACGGAAATGGTCTGCTGCAAAGTCTGTCTGAGGTGCAAAGGTCAGACCAAAAAAAAAAAAGGAAACGAAAAAGGGAATTCAAGGATAATAGAACTATAACTGCAAGCAATTCTACAAAATAAGTCAAAGTTAATCACCAACAAGACAGTTATCATGTTTCAGTCCGACTCAACCAATGCGAAGGTCTTCTCCATCCACGGTTCCCCCAGACCCCTAGCCCTAGTCACCAGGTTCTGTCCTGCTATTTACCATGCTTAGGACATGATGTCCTCCACAACTGTCTTTCCACGATCAAAGTGACTTGATACAGAGAAATACAAGGCATACAACTAGGAAAATAACAACAAATTATATAATCTCGGATTCTAATGAAGTTGGATTTGTACAAATTCTTGAGATAACATAGACAAATGGTAAATCCTTCCATTTATTCCACAGTTTTAAAGAACAAGTCATGTTCAGAAACAAAAGCCGCATACAAAGCTTAGAGGGCACTGACCGACGTTCCGACAGTAGACACACTTCATTTGGGGTACACGGTGACTCCCACATTCTCAGCCGACACACTTGCATTCCTGTGACTGGGGTAAAAAAAAAACCCACAGGAGGTTGTCTTCTGGCTCCCATCCAGCTGCTGTGATAGGATCCCTAACAAGAAGGAGTTGTTGTGATGAATGGGCCCTTTCTTGTAATCTTCTGCATGCCGAGCTGGGGGGAAACATGCAGTTCGGGCTGCTTGACAGTCAAGCCTCCCAAAGCTTATAGCCTGTCAACCTGGGCTCTACCCTGTCTTTCCAACATACAGCACATATCAACACTGCTGCCCCCCCCCCCCCCTTCCCTCCTCCCAAACACACCAAGGTTGTTTTGGTCAGCCTGCCATGTGTTGGAGAACTTGCACATGTATCCTATCTGACCCAAGGACTGTTGTCTGTAGGAAGGTTGGGGCAAAGGAGGGGTGGAGGAGGCGAGGAAAAAGGGGATCTGGTGAGGGATGAGAAGGAGGGATATAAATACTGGTCCCTGTTGGCTACGGTTGGAAGTAATCTACCCTCCCACCACCACCACCAAGTACACGATGGTCGTCTTTCAACAGCCTACACTAATGAACTGTTTTTGCATGACAGCGCGCATTTATAGAATAGTCACTCTGGCACTCTTTCCCCCTCTCACTCCCTCGCCCATCCATTCGACTTTCTTTCCAATAAACTGAACACTCCATCCACTTGAGAGTGCTCTCCACCTCACCCAATCCCAATTAGTCAATCATACATAAATATAAGATAAAATAATCTCTCAAAATGCCCTCGACAAGTTGGTCACGCGAGTAAAATGTTTTTCTTGCCCTGTTACATACACTCACATGTACATGTATCAGTCTGTGTATGGCACTATGGAAACTTCCTATGGAAAAGTGTCAGTTTTTGACATAGAGTATTCCAAACACCTCTTTCACAATTCCCCCAAACCTCCGCTGCTGCTTGTTCCCATGACAGACAGAGAAACACTGCATGTTTGGTGTCTTGCCATTGCAACTACAATAGAATCCCGCTGATATGTTAATGATATGTTAAACTCTACAGTAATCCAGATGTACATAAATCATGTTTTCTTTTGTCAAGAGCACAATTAGAGTTGTGCCACTTTTGATTAACTTGAAAGTATGCCGGAGACATTTGGTATGTAGCAGTAATTTGTGTTAGTGAATGATTGCTTTCATGTGGCCAAGGTAAAACATGACACGAATAAGCACTCTGTGCTTCTAGTTCAAACAGCAAAACTTTAGCAATTCAGTTTAGTGAGGTACAGTAGCCTATAGTGCATAGACTCATAAACAAACTTGTAAGTGGTTGAAATTATTTGTTTTATCCACATTCCTAAAGACTGTTTTGGGGGAAAATTCTGTCTTGTGCCCTTGAGGCTCTCCAATCTCGTTTGCTTATTTTAAAACAGCCGCTGACCTTACGCCGCACAGCCCACTCCAAACACAAAACAGATATGAAAACATGCTTGTGCTCAGGCCCACCAATACATGAACACACCAAATGCATGCTGAAACACCACCCAACCTTACCCCATCACTCTTGCATAGACACAGACACGCACACATACCCCACCCTACACTTACCCATCACACATATGTACACCACCCTATACCAACTGACCCCACACTGCACTATTCTGGAGCTAGAATCCTTCCCTTTGCACACAGTTAGGGAATAGGATAGATGATCATGCTGTTTACAGAGTCAGGCGAGTGGTCGGGTGGATTCCTAATGACCGCACATTCTAGCTCTCGCTCGCAGAGACTTCCCAGCAGTTCAAGGCCCATTGCCAGAGACCGGGCCTCATCAGTATGCTGTGCGGCGGTGCAGACAAAACGCTTTCATCACCATGCAGAAGACGAGAATATGGTACTTTTGAAAATGTCTGTTTTCCCTGAGAAGGGGAGCGAGAGCGTGATCTCTGGAAGATGATGAGAGTCAACACTTTCCCTGTTTGTCGGTTGATATGTTGGTTCGCTTATTTCTTTCTCCCTCTCTCTCTCCTTCTCTGTCTGTCTCTCTTTATCTCTCGTTCTCTCTCATTCTAAATCGTATTTCTTATTAAGGATATGAACATTATTTTAGCACTACGTATTGCAACACATCGCAAAGACAAACCAAGTTAAATAATGCCCTACTATTAAATCAAATCAGATACAAACGCAACTATAAGTTATGTTTGACACAAATATTCCAGAGGCAAACAAAAAAACAGTTAGGCTTTTGGGCGAATATAAGAGAAATGTAATAATTCTTCCCTGATCTTTCTAAAATGAGACGATTGAGCACACTCCTGGAGCAAGTGAAGTGCCGACATATTACGAAGCATAAACAGGATGAATACTACATCATAAGACATGACACATTATACAAAAAAACATCTAAATAAAAAATTACCACTATCAAACAATTCAGCACATAACATATTTTTGATTGAATTGATTAAATATATCTTAGGCATTACTCATATGCTGCCAAAATCACTGAACATTTTATAATAATAAAATAAAATTGGATCTTAATTTGTAAAACCTAACCATCCCTTATAATATACCAAACCGTTAATAAGTAGAGCTGTGGCAACAGTGTTGCCATAAATTGTAACAATACGTGCGACGATTTCTGAACGTTTTTTGCATGTCATGCTAGAAATCATTATTCAGTGAATAGGTGTTGTGTTGCTGTAGTAACAATCAGAATACATAGAATAGTTTGTGCAATACGCGCGTCAGACTTCCTCAATCGGTTCAAATGTAACTGTCAAAACTTTTCCACCTATTTTGGCAGACACATTGTCTGCCTGTCGAAATGTTCTCTCAAACTTTTTCTCCAAGGTTATGCCGTTGGTTAGAGGAAGCAAAAGAGGCTCAAGTGGACTGAGTGGTGTGCCACAGTAGCTAGCTCATTTCTGTGAGTGTACATTACCTGTATATAAAACGGCTGGCCTCATGCCCCCCCCCCCCCTTCCCCCATGTCATAATTTACAACGCAGTCAGTAAAGCTGGGCTAATGGGAACACTCCCCCTAAAGGACCGAGCCCTGCTAAGTCCATCGTACATCATGTCACACTGACTGTGCCTTGTCCACTCTCTCCACCAGCAGGAAAAGGCACCACAGAAAAAAAAAGGGGTGAAAAAAAATAAAAAAATACATTGAACAAATGACATTAACAGGAGCACTTTCCGCCTAGCAATAAATAGAGGGGGCCCATTTTGCCTTGGCTCCCCAATGCACTTCACTCTGCCACTCCGGCACAGTGGGTATTTTTCAAGGCTGCATTATGATTGACAACAGCTTGTAACTGGCAGTCAAAAGCCTCCTGGATTCCCCTACCACCCCCCCGGAGCAGTGGAGTCTCACAGCCACAGTACATGTGTTTGGAGCTTTTTGTAGAGCAGTATTTCTGTTTAAAACACATCACTGACTTGTAGGGGACCCAAGACCAAGGTTAGGGACATACATATGAGTCAAATAGTTGGGATGAATTCACCAACAACCATTCCGGGGAATTAAAGAAGATTTACTGAAACTACTTTTTTTTATTGAATAAAATCTCCCAAATCACCACCCATGTCAGACATAGCGGTTCACGTGAGTGTTGTAGTCAGAACTCCCCACACCTTCAACTGCATATAAGACCCATCTGATAAACTGTCCTGGAAAGTAGGGTCAGATTACAAGCGCCACGGATATGACCAATCATTCTTTGATCCCTGTTGACCATGCCTTTGTGGACTGTCACTCTCAACTGGAGCTCTAGTAAGCAAGTGCAAATCATCCCCGAGCTATTGCATCACAAAAAATACATATCTTATGAATTAAAATTGTTTTAAGCGGCCGGTAAAGTTCAAGGGGGTGTATACAAGCACCCTGCGTAGGGAAACAGAGGGGTGAATGATGAGGGAGTTGTTGGTGTGCCTGCAACATTGTCGTGCCAACACAAATTGACTCACTTCTTGGAATCTTTCAATTTTCAACAATAAATCATGAAGGGGAGCAGAGGGCCAGCCAATCTACAGAGGGTCTGAAATCCTAGCCACCCAGCATTGTGTGTGTGTGTGTGTGTGAGAGATAGAGAGAAACCAAAGACAGCCATGGACGAGAAGGGAGAGTAGAGAGGGAAGAGATAAAAAAATAGAGATTGTTTATGTGTTTTGAGTGTAAAAGTTTGTACACATTGTGTGTGTTCCTGTCTCAGTGTCCCTGAGTTGGTGCGTACCTCTGTGTGTGTGTACTGAGGCAGGGGGGGGGGGGCTCAGAGAGAGGCGTCTCTCTGGATCATATCTGAGCCACTTAATCATGTCTCCCAGCAGCTGAACAAATGGAGATTGATGTTGTTCCCACTTCTGGTCTTATCCTTGTGAGTGGCTTACACAGAGGCATGACTGATTCCAACACATGCGTGTCACAAGATATACGAGCTGCTGCAAGTATTAACTACTTCGTAGGACATATGTTTTAAAAGAGAGTGGACATGTGTGCTGTGTGAGGGTAGGATGGGATCCTGACCTGACAGGCCATGCAGCATGAGAGGGACCAGCAATCAGGGTTCCCATTTGTTGCCAGATAGTTAAAAACATAACATACCAGGCCACATTGAATTAATTTTCTTTGAATCATGTTCTACTGACTTATGACTAATTTTGACATACTCTCAGTGTTTAACTGCTTAGTGCTTGATATAAACGTGTAGTTGATACAAACAGAAAAAGGCTGAGGAATAGCATATTGCACTGAAATCATGCAAAAACTACCGAAAACAAACAACAAACTTGGGTTGCTGGCAACCGTTACCTAATTGTCTACTTACACTGAGGCAAAACAGACTAAAATCTGAATATCCAGGTTCACAAAATTTCAAATCCTAATTAAATGTAGAAATGTTCATGAAAATAATGCATTGTTTTTGTGAGGACTTATGCAGGTATTTGTTCCTGAATGAGATAACAAGAACACATCTGAAAATGCGCTATACAGGTATTGTGGACTTTGCTTTAGATTCAAAATAAAATGCAACTCAGTTTTGGATGTGTGTGTGTGTGTGTGTGTGTCTGTTTCCGTGCGTGTGTGTGAACTATATTCTTAATGTGTCTGTGGGTAAGAGACATAGGAGGAGAGAGAGAGATGGGGGAAGATGGTGAGAGGGGGTGGGAACAGAGACAGAGAAAGTAGATAGACAGAGCGGGAAAAAAAAACATAAACAAAATGACCAAACAATGTGGAAATCAACACATTGATCCAGCATTCACACCCACACTAAACAGAGCTTCCCAGGGTGCTATGGATGTTCTCTATCAACATAATCAGCTCCACATGGCTCTATGGGGTGTGCAGAACTATGTACATGCTGTACCGCCATCCAAATATCACTGCTACAAATCACAATAAAATGTGTTAACACACAAATCACTGGTCAACAAAAACTGTTCCACGTTTGCTTGTGCAAAGAGTTGTTGGAGGGGTTGAGATCAAATAAAGAAGTATTGCACTGACAAGGGGGTTACTTCATATTGGCATCAGTCCTAATATAATCTCTGGAGCAAGGAAACCTTTCATCTAAGAGCCTTTTTCCAATACTTCAAACTCCATTTGAAATAATCTGTAGGATTGGCTGACAACATGGGCTGTCAGTTATTCAGAGTTTAGCGTTCCAACTGTACTATAACTCTGCCACCCACTAACTCTGCCCACACCCATTACCTGGGTGAGTGGAACATACAGATGCTTCATATTGCACTCCTGCAGTTGACACTGAGGTCAACATTTGCTATTCCAATCCCTGGTATGGTTTTAATGCAATCTTTCTTTATTTCTTTATTTCTTTCTCTCTCTGATGTTACAGCTACCACTATTCCACCTTTCTCTCTCTCTTTCTCTTTCTCTTTCTCTCTCTCTCTCTCTCTCTCTCTCTCTCTCTCTCTCTCTCTCTCTCTCTCTCTCTCTCTCTCTCTCTCTCTCTCTCTCTGTCTCTCTCTGTCTCTCTCTGTCTCTGACTGTCTCTCTCACTCTGTCTCTGTCTCTCCTCTCTCCTCTCTTTCTTTTCCTCTCTCTATGGCATTTGCCATTCTGTGTTCTTCCATTTGCATGAGGCCTCTTAATGTGACACAAGGTTAGGGATCCACTTACTAAACAGCGGCAACTCGTGTCAGGTAATCAACTGAGCATGGCATTGCAATTTGACCTAGGTCAACAGGGCGTCACATGTACCTCCCATTTAAGACAGGATGAGATGTCAGTTTACTGAAATCAGGACATTTCGAGAGACGTCACTCGGCCAACCAAGCCAGAAGAATTTCAAGAAGTATTTATTACATAATGCTAAATTCATCCTTTGCAAAGTTAATGAACAGAAAAAAGAACCCATTAATGTCCTTTCCTATCCTAACAATGTTATTCCTGAAGATGAAAATTATCTTTAGTATACATTCTTATAAGGTAATATATTTTTATTTTCCAAATAAAAGGTTTGTCTTTCTCTTTTCTTTTCTATTGTCTTAAAAAAATGGGAATCCTGTTTACGAGACATTGCATCAGTTTTTTTTTTCTTCACCAAATAACAGTAAAAACACAACTTGGCCTGTGTTCTTTAAAGCATTGGCTGCATGTAGGCCTGGCCACTAATTGAGGCTAAATTACTTGGCTTGCAGGGATGAAGGCTAATCTAAAGGCTGATTGGAGTGTAAGCTTTTATTAAAGACGCCATGCATCCCACTCATTGGCAGACTCCGTTTCCACTGTTTTTGCTTGGTTTCTTGGCAGCAGTGTTTCAAACACAACCCACCAGTAAAAAATAAATAATAAATACTTGGAGCCTCCTTTAAATTGCCAATTAAAGGGAATTTAGTCACATTCCTCAGTTTTTACATCCACACTCTCATTCTGGTTCAATGCTAATATATTTTTCTAGCCAAGTGCAACAACAGCACAACACATTCCATAACAGACCCTAATCTTTGCCATCTTGGAGCAACTTCTGTGCCTGTACTCTACTGGAAAATCTGAAACACAAATTTAAGTATCTTTATTTAGAAACGCCCTTGATACAGCACTAAAGCTGCAATGGACCCACCTCTTCTAACCCCCCATCCCCGCTTCCATAGCCAATGCAATACAGGTTAATAGGCATTTAGAGTCACTGATTGGGCCACAGTGGGAGGTCCTGGGATAAATATTCAGATGTCTCAAAAAGAGTTAGGTCTTTTAAGTAACAGAACACAGGAGTCGAAGGCCCCTGCTAGGAAACATTTTATCTGGTTCTGTGGGATATCTTCACCACATGATGAATTGTATGCACTTAGTCTCGGCTGGCACAATCTTGTATTTGCAGGCAATATATTTTAACCTGGTGTTATGGCATAACAACCGAAAATTGGGTCTGAGTCCTCACAATGTGTATGCTAACTTTATGTTGTGTAAGCCCATACCGTGTGCAATCTCCATTTGAATACAGAACCAAACAATGTTCTAAAACACTGAATTCTTAGTTAAGTCAGTTTTCAGAGGTTGCAGAGGAAAAGGTGTAACATCAAAAATGAAACAGTAAGCAGGACAGATGACTTTGCGGACTACAAACGAGACCAAACAATCCCTGCCCTGGCATTGTTCAAGGTTTTAGGAGTTAAAGTGGAAAAGTGGAATAGTCACTGCTTAGCCTCAATATGTCTCGCCTCATTTGTGTAAGAGAATACCCCTGAAACCATCCTTAACTTGCTCTGTGTTTCATTTTCGTTCACCTCCTGTTCCCCCTGCATATTTCAGTTCTGCCCTGGGGCCGGGACCCACTTTAAAATGTCTCCAAAGCCAGGAAAATGAGCTCAAGGGAGAGGGGGATCTATGGATACATGTCTTGACTATGTTCCATTGTCAAGTGGTATAGGGGATAGTGTGTGTGTGTGTGTGTGTTTGTGCATATTTATCTGTATGGTTGCAAATGTGTGTGTTTTCTTTATGTCTGTTTGTGAACTTAAGTGTGTTTTTGCATATGTATGTGTTTGTGTATATGTGTGTGTCCGTCCAGTATTTATATTTCTTCAAGCACAGTGCCTTTAGCCACTTGTCCACAGCTACCAGCAGTGAAACTTGTTAGGTCAGCAATCTGTCATTGTCACATGTCTCACAACACATTTATGTGACTTCTGTGTGACAGAAGCAAAGTAAAAGACCTAGAGGGGGTTGCTTTTAGATAATAATGCATTTCCATCAAACCATGATCACATAGGGGACAAACAGTTATATGTTCTTCTACTCTTCTGCTAGTCATCTCCCTGAATGGCCTTTCCAGAATATTCATATTTAAAACTAAAAATAAGCTACTGCCACAACAGCTTCCAAAACCCGATTTATTAAAAGGTATTTTTAAGGGACACAAGGTGTTGTAATTTTCCCATTATTTCCATTATTTTGTAGTGCTACAATTTACGGCTCTATGCTTGAATTTCTTTACGATCTGAGTTTCACCATTTCTCTGAACGCTCTGTCCAGTACAAGTTTCAGCACTGGGTCTTGGTATTTTAATTCCTTAATCAATGTCTGTAAATAAAACTGCAACAGCTAAAATAAGGCGCTGCTGATGGGATTGAGTCATAACCTGTGGTTTCACCTCCGATCAATACACAGTAAAACACAAGTGTTTGGACTACAAATGCAGTGCAGGCCAACAGTAGAATGAGCCCATGGTACAATCTGGATTTAAGATCCTTTCAGTAGAAATACTCAAGGGACTGCTTGAGGAGATACCAGATTGACAAAATTTAATTGCATTTCCATTCTGTCAAGTAAAACACTAAATGTAAGACTTTGATCTCCCTTTATCTGCTTCACTTTGTATCTTCTATTTCTGGATCCTAATTCCCTGAAGTAGTTCTGAGAACATTTGTAAGTTCCTGGGACTGCAGGCCAATTGTAGTAATTTTGAATCAAACAATCATAGGACTAATGTTAGAAATAATGTTACGTGTTCTACTTTTTTTTCTTGGAATTTGTTGATCATCAGGTTGCAAAGTAACCACAAACCCTTACGTATTTTTGGAATGCGGTAATTATGCATTTTTGTTGTGGAGAAACAAAGTGTCCTTGTCTAGCACAAACACAGAACAAAATGGGTTAATATTGTGTTGTGATTTATTAGTAATACAAGTCAGTGTTATTGTGGACAAGAGGACAATTCAATTAATACTTGTATATTTAAATATGTATTGCATTATTAATATTAGATAAATACAATGACTACTCAACCATCATGTTAATTTTATAGAATGAATGATTCTATGAAGTCATCAACAGTTCAGTATGTTATTGTGTCTGTATTGTATATTGTATGTTACGTAATACTTATTTTGCTTTTAGAGTGTACCCATTAGATGTTTTGTCCATAATAAAATAACGTCTTGTGTTTTATTGTGTTTGTTGTCATGTACAAATCTGGAAAAACTCACACACAATTTTCAGCCTCAGAAGAAATGCAGAGGCTGTTTTCCTCACGGCATCTATGCAGGGCATAGCGGACAAGTCATTTAGGAAACTGTCTCTCTTTATCTTCACTCACTGTTTGGCGTAAAGTCAGGGACCCAAATTCCTGGGGTCTCGCCGTCCTCTGTGGGGTTCCTCTTTCTTGTCCACTGGTTACTTGTAAACTTAAAGAGCCGGGGAAGAGAGAGAAAGTACGAGAGTGAGCCTGGGGTGATGGGGCGGAGAGAACCACACAGCGACTCTGCCGACTTCTCAGTGAGATCAACACCTCAGTGTTTCCTTCTCCTCCCTTGGTGTAACATAACCCTCTCCCTCCCTCCCTCCCCCCCAACGGTGGACATGCCCTCCACAGCAAGCCACCTCCACTGCAGTCCCCGGTATGAACTTCCCTCCCTCCCCTTTGTTTAACCCTTTCGCCTGAGCAATGAGCTCACAGGTATGGACTCAAGTTTCCAGAGTTGTGGGAGAACAAATGTAAAATATGGGTAGATGGAATAGCCTGGATGTGCCAGGAGGCTGGAGTCTCGCAGATGAAGACCATGTGAAGATCTGAAACTGAAAAGTAAAAAAATGTCAGAATTCTGAACTGACCTAAGAAAAAAGCCATAAAGTAGGAGAAATGTGGTCTTGATATAAAAGAGCAGTTTCCCAAAGGGGGGGAAAGAAGGTTTTTGAAGGTAGGCATTTTTATGGGGAGCTGTTTTAACAATACATACAGCTGTGTTGTTTGTCAGGGAAATATTTTGAAATATTTTGCCTAAATGTTAAGGCTGTGTTCCATATGTATCAATTTTTTTTACTGTAGACAATGTACATAAACCACACTGCAGTATGCAGTGCAGTTAAAGATTAATACTGTCACAAACTGTGATACGTATGTTTTATCAGGGATTTTAACTCAACTGTTCCATTGTCTTCAATTGATGGGAGGGGTTGGAAGATCAACACCATTAACAAAGTACAAAGAGTATAAAGTAAAGCCCATATAATTAAGCTGTGAACTCTTAAGTATCAGAGTGTATATTCATTATTCAACAGGGTAACAGAGAATGCTTAGATAAGGCTAGCACAGGCTCCCATTGGGCCTGGTGCTTCTCCTTCCCAGGCTTACTGGGAATCGCTGGCCAGAAATATTTATGTCTTTGCCTTGTTTTTTTTCTCCAGTTCCAATCACATGAAAATAGTTTAACAACACAGGACAACTTAAAAAAACATTAGTAAGGAACAGTTAAATTGTTAACATTTGCAATATGTAGCTTTGTGTTTGTGAATTGTTCAACAATAATTTGAGGATATTAGCAAGAAGTTAAAAGGTTGACATGTAGCCTTATTATGATATTTGAAAACCATGTGAGAAATGTTACCCAATTATATTTTACCTAAAAGTTATCTGGGAACAGTACATTCTCAGCTTTCAGTCAATAATGTATGGGAATGTGATCTGTGTAAGAACATTAGCCATTCTCACATGAGTCACAACCTACAGTATCAAATAATCCTGACTGAAAGTAGTAAAAGATTCAATGTGTGGGAATTACTCGTTCAAACATCTTAGGTATTCCCCTTCTCTATACTCACCAAGCTGTCACGTGATGATCAAGAGCAACATTTGATACATCACCTGTTTGAATGTATCTAGACGCATGGATGATGTTACCGTACAATAGCTCTTCAGCTTGAGGGAAGTGAATCCCTGTGAGATAAGTACAATCACAAGACCGGCACTAGAATTTGTCTGGTGATAAATCCTATTGATCATATTTTTCTGTTTGGATCGCACTGGGTATCTTTGGTATACACTCTGGTCAACAGGTTTGTTCGTTGAGTAGAGGACATGCCTATCTGTCTGTTTAAAATGTAGTTTCTTAAACTTCTTGTCTATGATGGGTGATATGTTGAAAAATGTAAATTATTTTCAGTGCAATTCCACAGATATCCTCAAATGGTTTAGAGTACATACCAATGACTTTGTTTATAATGTATTATTCACTAAAGATTAGATTCTATTTAAAAGTGGACAGAAGATAACATTTTCAGTTTGACTGCATTCAGAGAGAGACCAGCACCGTTTATATGGAGACTGGTATATAAAAAGGACACTGTTTTGGACGATAAAGGATTACTGATACTTGGGATAATGTCCATAGAATGAAGAAAACAATCAATCATTTCATTCTCCAGTGATCAACACAGCAACAAATGCAGTCCCTTTCAATGGCACAAGGGAGTTTTTATCGCCTCTCTTGGGCCATCATTAAGAGATAGAAAGACAAGGAAATGAAGCGTGTTTTAACTATAATTAACATTAGGTTCTCCATTAAACAAACACAAAGACATGAGAACTAATAGCTACCATGTCTGCCAAAAGATTAAGGCCAAGACAGAAGAAGCCCGAGCATTCTGCCTGAAGGATGTTGTCAAATGTCAAACGTTCTATGAAATACATAAAACATTTTATAGCTTTCTGTCACATATTTGTAAATTATCCATTTGTATAACCAGTTTATAAAACTTCACACACTTGTTGGGGAGCCACGCAATGTGTGATGTCATCAATATGTACATCCATCTGCTTATATCGGCCTGATTATTACACAACCTCACGTCTGTCAACCACTTATAACATCAATTTTTGATGTAAACCTACTTGATGTTTATCTTGTCTTGGCATTGGAATCATGAATGTTATCAGTCACTCCCTGTGAGATGGAATACACTTGATGGCCCCCTTGATCTCCATTGTCACCATCTTGTCACAGACCATTTCTCATCAAATGTGGGCGAGACAAAACAATGTCCTTGCACTGATTCTGAAACATTAGCCATGGGGATGATGAGTGATTAAATATCCATTATTGCTAAGCAGTCTAACAGGCTTAAGTGTTTCATGATTATGGGTATTGTTTTGGCCCATTGTACATGCCACTGTCTATAGCTATAGTCCTAGACTATTACGTTTTTGTAATGAAAACAAATTAAATGGAAAATATGGTTTTGTTTTGAAATCAATCTGAATTGCTTGGCTAGCTTGATGTGGCTGGTGCCACCACTGGTAAAGGGGATTATGTTATGTCTATATAAACCTAGATAACTGATACATATACATTAATAATAGATAGCAAGAGTTATATACATTTATTATAAATGATATCAAGACAAGACATCTTTAGTTGCTGGGTAACGTTTGCAACATACAAATGTCAACTGAAAACATAATGAATACCTATTAAAACTTGCATTTGCGGCACCAACCCATTGTAGCACAAACAATACGTAGCAATTATCAGTCTGGCTTTGAAATTAAAGATCCTGGCAAAAAGGCATGGGTAGCTGTCCTATTCACTCATACTGAATTAAAAACATTCTTGAATATTCTTTATTTCCTTACCTGAAACCATTCTGTTCCTACAAGACACTGTCCACTTAGCCATACTGTTTAACCAAGTAAAGTACAGACCTACTCAAGTCAATGATGTAGTAAACAATAGGGTCAGTAACTGGTGAAATGCAGTAGCATTATATTGTAGTTGAACACATTCTAATACAAAATTAATAAATAATACTATAAAAACCATAGTTCAGTGCTGCAGTCCAGTTTGCATATTGTAACAATGGTAAAAATGACTAACAGCTCCCCGTGTGCTTTTATGGCCTCAAAGTTCCCAGCAAGGGCTTTGTAATGAAGGCTTGTATTTATGAGGGCCTGAATAGTAAGGTAATTATATCATTTGGCAGTGACATGAGGGTGCTTTACAAGTGGGTAAGGCATATTTACTAGTCACAGCACCGACTATGAAAGTCAACACCTGTAGAAGAAGGAGCCGTCCACGTTATATTCCATCCAACAGATCGGAGATGGGACCTGTCATAAACAAATGATTCATCCTAATGAATTCACTCATTCCTGGCCAAAGGGAGTTCCGTACAAGAAGACATGTTTTTAGACAGATAACGATACAGTACGTGATTTAAGTCCTGCAGTTGGCAGATTAAGGCTTACGTAAAGAGATAACGCAGGATTGAATTATGTTGAAATGTAGCAATGCCAATCTTCGTATTCACTGCATTTGTAACAACAACCTCTACATGCCAGCCTTGGGCGGTGAGTGCTAGCTTTCCTCACACTCACAATGACATTATGTCTGGTGAAAAAGGGTATCGTGATCATAAAATGGATAGAAATTCCCCAAGAAAATATGTATAAAAGGCACTATTTTGGTGACTCCTCTTGGTGAAACAGGCCTTGCCACTCTAAGGACTTGAAATCCTGTAGCCTACATTGTAGTCTTTTTCTTTGTTGACTAAATCATTTCACTCTTACTTTCAACCATTCACTTTATATTCATTTTGCAAGGGTTTTACAAATTGTGAACCCAATATATTACTTGGCTTAATCTCCATTGTTTATGTATTTTAAAATCTACATTTGCCACAAGGCTATTACCGAACTGGCCTTTTTTTCAGCGTGTGCTTTATAGGGCCACTATTTAGACCTGTGGTTCAAATGGCACCCACAATGATTGTCCAACTCACTGAACAATTTCCTTTAGTGTGTCTGACTGTACTATTTTCATAATGATTTCAGAAATCTCAGAGATCTATGTGGCATAATCCTTGTCTCATTACAAATTTTTTTTACTGCAAATCTTTGACTTTTAGACAGTTCTGATGGATTCACTCACTTCAAGACAGTTGCAGCTGTACCAAGGCTTACACTATGCTAGCCACACAGAAAGTGTTTCTAACCTTATCCCTGTAAAACCCGATTACAAATTTCAACATCACCTTTCACTCTCCAAAAAAGAGCCACATTACATAACCAATGGGTCCTATTGTCTTGCCTTGCAATGCTATTGGATACATTTGGTATTTAAAAATTAGCAATTAAAGAGCTAAAGGTGACGTTGTAATTTTACAACAAGGGGTCTTACTATACTGTACAGTTTGTTTTGTATTTTTAAATAATCTGAATTAAAATCTCAGTATTTTCCGGTACACTCTGCCACCCTGCGTACATCAAACCTTTTAAATTAGTGCGCATATAACAGGCTATTGTATTTGTGTACATACACCCCTAACTACCATGACTACCAGAGTGAGTTGATAACAACCCTAATCTCACTCACACGTCACATCAAAGAGACCTAGAGGACAAGTCATAGTGCTGACAGTTGTAGTTAAGGGCTCCGAGCTTCGAGGCCCTGTCTGATTGGTCTGACAGAGCCAAAACACGTCAAGTGTCGTCTCGTCTCCAGCGTCTCTGGCTCCCTGGCTCACTCTGGACTGAGTTGGTATCAGCTGTGTCTGGAAGGGGGGGGAAGTTTATCAGGTCTGGCTTGTCTGTGCCCTGTAGAGACTGAGATGGCCCACACTGTTTCAGATTGCTGGCCAGACAAGTCACCTCTAGGCTGTATGACCCGCGAGCACCGCGATCACATTCCATTTTTGTAGAGACAGCGAAGGCACTGTCTTCACTCAGACAAGACGAACATGGAGTGGTATTTATGGAATGATGACACCAACACTTGGGATTGGCATGAGAGGGGCAATTGGGTTTGATTTACAGTATTGTTTTCATCTTGGTACACTGTTACAATTCACTTGTCATGCACTGCACACACCTGTCATACAAAGTGATACTAGTATTATATTTTGTGGATCCCACTAGAAGGTAGATATACCCTCTTCTACCTCTGCAGCCAACTGAGGAGATGCAGAACACTAAGTGCTTGAAGTAGCTACATTCAAAACTTCAAACTGTTTTACAATGTGTGCATTTATACCCATATCAGTGCACTTTCTCGGGAAAATCCTCAAAAACCTGTAAAATTCAGGAAGCTCAACATATTGTTTCAAAGTGCTCATAAAGAAACTTGGAAAATGACTACATGCTTCAGGGTGAGCTCAGTGCTAAGCCTTCGGTTGACGTAGTTAGAAAAGCTTCCGACAAAATGGTTTTGTATTTTTCCCCGGTGTGAAATAAGAAAAACAGACAAAGAAAGTCAAGCTGTTGAGGAAGGAAAGCCTATTCCATTGAAGTATCTATATTTCACTCCCAGTGGAAAGCAATTAGAATATTTGTACTTAGTATTGACTGGAAGCTTATATAGAATGTACATAGGAAATAAACATGTCTTCAGTTTTGCTGGCTCTGGTGTTACTCTCCAGAGGGCTCAGTTCTCTCTGGACCAACCTTCCCTTTCCTTCCATTGCAACACAGCCATGTGAAACAGTCGACCTGCCCATAAGGGGTAGGACCTCTTTGAAGGTGTTCAGGGTAATAAGCCAGGGTAAAAGAATAAAAGTTGGGTACAGGAAACAAAACCTTCAATCCAATGAGATATGTGCACATTCTTGATGATCTCAAACAGGGCAGGCCCGGCGCCCCAGTTTCCCCCAGAAGACACCACTTCAGAGGCCATGAAGGCCTTACCAAAGGAAGGCGCTGTGTCTGAAGATCTACTAAGCAAATCACACTTGTTTTTGTTCGACAGGGTGGAAGTTCATCTCTTTCCAACTTTTCATAGTCTTGCGGGACTAATTAATTTGATCTCTGTGTTTTGAAACTGATAGAAAGAGGGGGTGGGGAGCTGCTGGTGAAAACGGAGAAACAAGTCAGAGGAATAGCTGTCGGTGTCTGAGTGGTTGCAGCTTGCACAATGGTATGTCTTTTTATTATCTCAATCTTTCAGCCTCTTAGTCAGTCGTCCTTTTTTTTTATATTCCACCTGTTTGCCGAAAGGATACTCAAGAGAAGACAAAGTTATACAAAGATGCACATTATTATTATTGTTGAAAAGAAACTGCCATTTTTTTTTTTGCATAAACAGAACACAAACTTATCCAGACTATGTCCGGCTTTAGTTCCCCCTTTTCGTTGTGCACTGACCACTGTGCAGTCATTAGTGTAACAACAACATGACAAATTAATGAAATAGCAGGCTCATGGTTGGAAGTTCTTAAACTGAAATATTACATAAACAAGGATCCATTTTGTGTGTCATTAAACGCAGTTAACTAATTACGGTGAAAGTATGAATTATGATTACGGGAACATTTTATATAAATTACCCAGGGGTGGCATTACATCGGATGTGATTTATCTAAAAAAGGGTTGTTTAAGGGTGGAAGATACATTTTTTATTAGCAGATGCAAAACAAGTTAATGTGTGGTTAATGAACCTTTTGCCAAGTAGCATCAGTCAGAGCAATGTAAATGTTGCATGACGTTCCTTAAAAAACATACCACAACATAATATCAAATGTCATTAACACTGTGATTATAGTTCTGAAAGCAGTGATTTTATCACCTAGTGTAACCCCCTATGCTGCAGAGGGTTATGGAGGGGTATAGAGCAGTACCAGGCCTCAAGGCTTTTGAATATAAAGGAATGAAGGTGTGGAACTATGACTCCCTCCTTGAGAGATAGAATATGAACATGGATATTTTTGATATTTCCTTTTACCTGTCAATACTCTTTGGTCTTGGTTTCTGGAATGCTGAGCAGTAGCTACTTTGTGATAATACAGAATGCAACTTCTTGCTTAACATACCACCACTCACATTGTACAACATTTTTTGTTATTAATGATTAGCTCCAATAACTTTGTATACCACTGTTTTCTTTTTGGGCTTTGCATACCCTTCTCATTGTTTTACTTGCAAAATATGTTTTCAAGTGTGTCACAGCTTTTTATTATAGTGAATAATTGATTAGAGCAGTTTGCCACTGTGAAGCGTTAGAAGAGCTTCTGTTGGCAGGGGAAGCCAACAGCTTATTCAGACAGCATTCAGCAGGGACACGGTGACCTAAAAGGCTCTCCCTGAGGAGCAGATGATATTTAGTTTAAGGGGGTCGACATTCTGTTGTCATAGTTGTGTTACCTTACACATGTGGTGCTTTATCATTGTTCTGAATAACATTCAAAAACTCAAATACTGTAAAACATTGTGTGCACATTCAAAGAGCGTGAAGTCTGTATATGTTTATTTGCTGGAATGTAATATTGTCTTGTGACTAGTGTTTCATCTTAACAAGGACACAGGTGCACAGTATTTTGAGGTACCCACAAGGCCCTAACACATCACAGTGTGTTTCTGTCAGTTTCAAACGGATTTAAAACACTAATTGCTTCTTACGATGAAATGTGTGGAAATAGATGACAAACCCATCCAAACACCTCCTCCATCACTCCTAGCAATAACGAAGGCTAACCCTTTCTGCATACACAACACTTCTAATCTCCTAACATGCCATGTCAGGAACAAAATAAATACAAATCTTCTCACTTCCAAGTTACTGTTATAAAAAGGTCCAAAGTTTGAGTCCATGCAGCAGTTCAGCAACATACTGCACATCTGCCACTATCAGATGATTGAGGTGTATATCCACTTTAGGGATATTTTTCCTCGTTGGTACATCATAGCTCTCAATTCCTTATGGAGAGCAGCACTGTACAGGCAATCATGAAGTACCAGTCCTACTGAGGCCTGTGGGTCTCTTAATACTGCGGGGTGAGAGAGTCCTCGGCAGCCCTCACAACCCAATCAGCATGAGGCAATGAACACGATTGATGACAGTTTGGGCTTCGTCTGCGGAAAGCATCTCGACGGGGAAGCAGCCTCCTAGTCGGAAGCAAATTTCTTTTTTTCCTCCTCGCTCCCCACCACGGGTTTGCAAGATTTAATCGCCAGCCGGTTGTCTCCTGCAGGCAAGGGGATATTACTCAAGAGAACGCTAGCTGTGAGGAACAGGTAGTGCCACGATAACACACGTTTGAGGGAAGACGTAAATAGGGAAACAGGCAGTCAAGGCATTGAAATCACTGCTTATGGCGTAAACAGAAGAACTCTTTCATGTGACTACTCAACACAGCATTTATAGGATGATGGGCTGTATCATTCATAGTACACATCAATGTGAGGGTGTCATAGTGCCTGATGTCAACTCTTATCTTTTAATTAACATTTTTTCAAGTGTAAATATACATAAACAGACGAGGTAAGAGCTCAATAGGAAAGTTAACACTACAATCAACACATGAATGGGATTTACGTTTACATTACTGAACATATAAGTTGCCTTGATCCCTAGCAATTGTCTTTTACAGTTTAATGTAATCATTCTCTTTATCATAATATCAACATTTCGGCTTGAGGAAACGATAAACCATAATTTCACCCACAAGCATCAATCAAGAGAATTAAAAAGTTACACCTGTAGGAAAGCTTTTCTTATCGTTTGAATTGAATTTAACAATTTAACAAGAAAGAGGCATAATATCTTGAATTGTTGGGAACTAAGTAGAACATAAAAGATGGAGGATCTGCCTTTGTCGGTTGTAAATTCTCCCTGTAAACAAGACATAAAAGCTCCCTGGTTGAGGGGAGATAAGAACATGTTCTTTTTATTCCCCAGGACACTCCATTTTCGGAAAATCTCATTTGCAAAGGATCCCAGTCAATAACGAAGCATTATATTTAGGAGGGTTAAACCATTGCTTTTTAGCCCAAATAACCCTTTTTTCCAGCAACTACCAAAAACATCCATAATGCATCCAACTTTTTTTAAATATGAGAGTAAACTCTCATATAAAGTGGGAAATTGTATGAGAGTCATGCAAAATAGCTGTCTTGAAATATTGTCGAAGCAGAATACCAGGGACAGTACTATAGGATACATTACATTTATATTTCAGACTCTCAATTAAGGTTGAGAATAGAGTTAACTGTTGAACTGAAATCCCCTTTTTTGCTTGTCAACCCACTTGTTAAATATCCTCGTAAAATCTTGAATAGTACTATAAAACATTTATGTCAATTGTGATAAACAGGATAACGTTCATGAAAAGTCTTGACCTTGAATACTGTAACTCAGTTTTCAGTTTTGACTTCATATATACTAAAATATACATATTCAATTAATATGAACTGCCACTTAGTGCTCTTGTGTCTCATATGCCTTCACCCATGGTGCCCCTACCTCACAGACCACTGCTCTAGAGTCACTGCTGTTCATTCTTTTATTAAATTGCTTCCCCAGGTGTTAGTGGTATGGACAACGGCATATTGCTGCCCACTAAGATATCACTGACATTGGTAAGGAAAAAAATACAAACCTGTTGTAAACCCATTTGATTATAAATCAATTATTATATAAATTATAAAAGCTTGACATCCCTTTCTGCTGTAGAATATTGGGTCCAGATTATACATGTTCTGTCAGTGAATTTATTATGAATCACATAGTTGGATTTGATCATTTAATATTGATTCACTTTCTTAGGAAGAATTTATCAAACTGGCCACGTGTCATTTTGGAACAACAATTTCAGCAGGAAACGTCAGAACCAACGTGACAGAAATGTCAAATTTGGGACATACACTAAACATCCTTGATTGACATGCTCTAAAATACAAAGTGTATAATATAGTCTAGCATTTTAGAGACACTAACGGCATGCTTAATGGGTGATCATAGGATCCCAACCAAGTAAATGCATGTGTCCTTGAGATTGAGTTTCACAAGGAGATTAGGGAAGATGTGGTGTTTATTTGTTTAAAATGACACTGTGTTCCAAGAAGGCCATTTTTGTAACCTTGCATTCAGCTGTTATGAGTCTCAATGGTTCACCTTAGGTGTAAGTTTCTCAGATTATAATGACTACAGACAAGGATATCAATACTGTAAATTCCATGACCGACATACAGTCTTAAGCAGCAAACCAGATGGCAAAGCTTTGTAAAGGACACAGGAATCAGTTTCACACATCAACTGTAAAAACAGAGGAACTGCCAAAAGGCATACAGTGTTAAAATGGTTTTCCAGTGTTCCCAAAGCATAGTATTATCTTTCTCTAAATAGACACTGCAGAGATAAAACAGCAGGACCTGGGTGGAATCTTTTATGATATGATGTTGGATGCATGGATTGGTGGACATGTTAATCGCAACACAAGCTAAGAGGTCAATATTTCACATTTCTTATAACCTGAGAATGATATAAACATTTAAGGGCAGGGCCATAAAGCAGACCTGTCTTTTTCTCCATAAAACACACAACAAAGGTACAATACCCAAATATGTGATTACTTCTGCAGCCTACTGATAAAAAAGCTTAAGGTTTCATATATGTCTATGATTTAGCCTGTAAATTAAGATGTATTTTTCTTAAACTAAATACACTTCTATTGTGTTCACACATGGAGAATAAGAAGAAAAGGCCCAGCTCCACTTTTCTATCAACACATCTGTTCCTGGATGGTCCCTGGATGTTTTTTAAACTGGTGTGGAAAATAAAACTAAACTTTAGGAAAGCATTGTTCTTTGCATACTACAACCCTGGATCAGTTGTTTATGCATGCCCATAAAACAGCAACATCAAAGTTCTAGATTCTTGCCAGCTGCAAGTTGTTAAAACAAGCAAAGGTCCTCTCTAGTCTGCTTCAACTTCAGCAAATAACTCATCTTGATTGGTCAGTCTACTAACCATGGATGGGCCGAAATTCCCTGATACAAATATATCACTGTCACTCAGGATCTTTGAGGAAGAGGATGACCACCCTTGGGCCCTTGTTGGTCCCTTGTTGGTTTTGCTTAGCTTGTACTCTTGAGGCACTCTACACCTACTGTACTGTATATTGACGTATACTGCTTCAATATAGAAATATGCTGTTACTTTTTTGTGTAATGGAGACACAGAGGGTCTGTGTCTTATAGCTTGCCCCTTTTTTCTTGTAAAGACTTCTTGTTCCCATGGCAATGCCACCACCACCATGTGAGCATGTGCACAGACCAGCACACATGTTTTACAAGCACACGCACAAACATACAAGCATGCACACACACATCTCACGTGTTATCATGGCTGTTCCTAGCTGTGTGTTTTTCTGAGACGCTTTGTGTTCCTGGTAGAGTTAGGGTTAGAGTCACAGGTTTGGCGTTGGCTTTTGCTGCCCTGAGGTATGTGTGTCCAGTCTCAGTCTTTATGCTCTAAACAGCAGCAGTTTGGGAACTCTCAATGCTTCCCATGAGTCATAGGCAGCTCATCTTGAACTGCATCCTCATCAAGGAGTAAGAGGCCCATTCTCGTATCTATACTGTCACACGTATAATATTTCTCACTTAAATAGTGTAAATAGTAGGATTCTAAATTGCTGTCTAAAATGAGTTGTTCGTTAAAACATTCCAGATTAAAAAGGGACACGGCGTAGCAGATCAACTTGGGCTGCACAGTTGTGTCTGGTTGAAAAACTCTATACCACTTATAAAGAAAATGAAGCCCTTAAAAGGGTGCCCCTCCTAGAGAATAGGCCTATATAAAATATGTTTGCCACACACCACACCACAGTGTGTCAATGACTTATTCCCAGGGACAGCTGCGCTTGACGCTGGATTCCGAGGTGGAGCCGTCATTATAAATAATCTCGGAATTGGCCCGCACCTGTCAGGGCCTTGTGTATGTGGCACTTCCCCTGGGGGGATAATGATGCCCTTGGAAACTGATAAATGTACAATGTGTAATCGCAGGCGCTCCAGCCTAGGGTTTCTTCTAGGAGGAACAAAGCTTGAGCCCTGTGACAGAGCGCATGTGGGTAGAAAAAGACGATTCCCCTCCATTTGCGTGAGGACACACACCCACACACACACTTTACGACAATGTGGTGAAAGAGGCCGAGGCAGGTAAGCTGAATGGCAACCAGTTTTATGATGTCAACACCTGAGGCATGGCCACGATAGAAAGGGGTTTGTTGATGGCCGATGCCACACAGGAGGCTGTGTGAATATCGCTGCCATCCTTCCTGTCCCTGTTCCTGTCACCACACCACCTCGCTTAAGCACCACCACTCACTTTCCCTTCTTCTTGATTGCTGTATCTTTTTTCCTTTTCCTCATTCTCTTTGTCGCTGTCTGTCTTTTTGTCCCTCTCTCTCTTTTTGTCTCCCTTATTCTTTTTTATCTCTCTTATTCTCTCTCTGTGTCTCTCTCTCTCTCTCTCTCTCTCGTCCCTGTAAACCGTTAGCAGTGGACATTGGCTTCATGTTGCAGCTTAACTGTGTGGACTTAACTCTATTTATCATCAAATGGAATCTGCCAAGTTAGGTATTGGACTCCTTGTGGCCTTATATGACGACAGACAGACAAAGAGACAGAGAGATAGACAGACAGAGAGAGAGAGAGAGAGAGAGAGAGAGAGAGAGAGAGAGAGAGAGAGAGAGAGAGAGGAAGGGAGGGAGGGAGGGAGGGGGGGGGGGGGAGGGGGAGGGTATAGTTGAAGCTCTAGCATCTTAGGACCCTCAGAGCTGCAAGGTTATAGATGGTAGCAAGACACTCTGGTCTTAAAATATGGTTGAAAGGTAACTAATTGCTGCTATTTTCCCTTTTTGTAACATATTTGGTCAGTTTTGCTTTCAATTTTTCATTTTCATTTTCATATATATATATATATATATATATATATATATACATAAAAGAAAAAGCATGGATGGGTTGCACTGCTTGTTTGAAAAATTCTGTACAATTTTTTGAATATTGTTGCAGAAATTAAAAAAGCTTCAGAACATCTATTTAGCTGCTAGCTTTAGCTCACTAAATGGCAAACAAGGAGTCAAACTCATTAACCAGACATGTTGACTGCCTGGCTCGACCCTGAAACAGATCTGTCCACAGACAACCACACATTTCACCACAACCCAGTCCTCTTTGAATGGTGACTGGCAGCTTATACCCCAAGGGCAGCTATTAAGTGGAGAGGAGTTTAGGCCTGTCTTTGTCTGTCTTTCTCCTCTTTCACAAAAAAAGAAATCTCATCTCCACAGATAATCATTCCAGCCCCTACCCCCCCACCGTCAACCCAGAGACAACCCCGTGACCCACTCTGAGATTAGGATCACCTTGAATTATTAATTTCTCTCTTTTCAGAGGCCAAGTCTGGCAGAGGCTCCTGAACGTCCGCTGGAGTATTTGGACGGTCACCAGGCCTGTGTCAACAGGCAAAATCTCTAGCCTAGATGAGATGATATGAGAGTCCCATGAGGTCACAGTGGTCTTTGTACTGATGGAGACTCAAATATCCCCTCAACCTACAGACAGATATCCTGTCTGAGTATCCTAATTTTGTGTACAGAGAGAGCTGTTCTACAGATATTTCAACAGGAGGCCGTTGTAAACTGAGCGTTTTGATGGTGCAGTATACGAACATGAAGCAACACATGACAGTGGGATTTTATAATATTGACACCCAACCAGCTGAGGGCCCTTTCATTTTTGGATGAAAGCATCATGCCAACAACATCAAAAAAGCCTGTCTAGACTCCAAAGTACTTTGTATTTTAATTGTAATAAAACCCTTTCCAAAGGAGAACTTTTGGCCTATACAATATATTTAGCTGTTAGTCAGGCTAGAAGACTCCTAGCACATAGGCTGATGATGCTTAGGTAACTGGAGGTTATTTTAATTAGCTTTAGAAATGGGATAATATATTGGTTTGGCATCTGTCCCCTAATTTAAATCCTCATTAAACTGCTAACATGATTTTCAAAAGAACTTTCATGTTATTTTCCCATTCTGTGCTTTCAATTCTAAACACACTTAACACTAACCCTTTGTGGGGTTTTTTCCCACTTATGGATCACACTTGTCATTAGCAAAAAATGTAGTATTTATTTCATATCTGTTTAACCTTGACTTGCCTCTGCTCCTGCTAGCAAAAAACTTGTTAGAGAATACTCTTCTAGTAATCGTAAACTCTAGTACAAAGTTGGCCAGACCAGAGAGAGAAAGTGGAGTTGGTCTGGCCCTGCTCTACATCCAGTTAATCCTCTCCAACCTTTGGAAGTGGAACCATTGCCTCAACATCTGCTTCTGATCGCAATCCCAACATTAGCAGGCGGGCCTTTCATTTCACTAATGTGAGTGGAGCTTGTACTGCCAGCAGTGATGCTGCTGCCTCTGGCAGCCCAGTGCCCAGCTCTGACCCAACTGGGCTGCACTTTAGGTGCTCTCTCCACAGGCTCCAGTTTAGGAACTGCACACATACCCTTCATACCTTTGACATCTGCATGGAGACAAACACACACACATGCAAAATATATTCCTTTTTTAAATGAAAATAAAAATGACCGGTGCATTACGTAATAGGTATATCACTCATCTGGGAATTCAGCACGGCTCTGCGTGGTTCCAGTTAGAGGACATGTGAGGTTTGGGACTCAGATGAATGTGAAATGTTGTAGTACTGAAAAGTGCAGCCGAGCAATTTTATACTTCTACTTAGATGGAGAAATGATGAAAGAAGGAAGTATGGAAAAGAGTAAAAGAATAAATAATAAAACACATCGAAATGAGCTCCAGCATCCAGCAAAGTCAGGAGGCAACATTTGCAGGTCTTGCATTTGCTTTGTATTTGTTTTTGTGTCTCTTACTTATGGATTTACATTGTTTCTAAAGGTATTGATGCCTTTATTCTTAACAGAAGTTCTCTCATAATCCACATATTCATGAGACTGAAACCACACCGAGGTGAAAACCCACAGCACATTGTGCAAACACCATCTAACTGACAAAAAACACACATGCCATCAGACTGTCACCTTTTTATTATTTTATATATCAAGCTTGGTTAAAAATCTCTATTCATTCCCCAGGGGGATTAAAGAAAAGGAAAGGAATAAAAAAGGGAGTCTTAATAAAAAGGGAAGAGCATGCAGGCCACTGGAGCCCAGCACAGCCTTCGACTGTAGTTGGTGTTTTTAACACTCGGTGAGGAGGAGGGGGAGAGAGGAGAAAGGGGAAGAGAAACTTGGATCTAAATCAAAGCAGCTGGGAGGCAGGGGGACAGTAAAGAGACATGACAGTTTCTTGTGTGTGTGTGTGTGTGTGTGTGTCAGAAAGAGTTGTTGGGTTGGACAGGCCACAGCCAGGTCACAGGTGGTGTGGAAGATGAGCTCTTTCCTGTCATCATGGTGCACCCCTATGAGCCGGCAGTTTACATTTTAGAAGAACAGGGTTCAAACCTCTCACACGGTCTCCCTGACATCCTCCAATCCTCCACTGGACTGTAACTCATTATACGGTTATGCTTTAAGCACCGGGACTGTCTTTGTTGTATAACAAATACACTGGATCATCTTTGGTCAGTACTTTGTATCAAAATGTTTTTCTCACAGTCATGTTGCATCCATTGTTTAGTATGACATGCCAAGCGCACAATAGCCACATAGCCGTTTGCAAATTGTCAAGGGCAATTTCTTTACACATCACAAACATAGACATGATCCCGTGGATGTACTTGAACTTATTGGTTGTAAACTGAAAGGAAGCAGCAGGCGAACAAAACAGACACAATTGTGGAGAACAAAACCAGGGAAAACATGCAGGTTTGTCTCATCTTTTACATTTAAAAATCAGAGCTAGCAACCAGAGGAAAAATTGGGGCTTTCTTTGTTCAGACCTGGGATTCCATGGTATATACTTGTTTGGTGGTTGGCTAAAAGCCCTGTTACTTATCTTAATAGTTGGAGCTCCAATTAAATGATTTCACACATACATTAAATAGCACTTTAGTTGCTCCTCAATGGGGGCCGGCAGTCCAGCCAAGATTAGATGTGACTGCATGATAATGGAAGTGCTAATTCGACGACACCGAGGTGCTTGCTGCGCAAAGGTCACGGCCAAGGCAAATTCTTAATCAGCTCGAAATGTCAGAGAGCTAACCTTGGGTCCAAATAAGGGCGTTTTCTGGTATTGACAGGCTGCCTGCGTAAACGCGATGCGGCTCTTGGCTGGCGTGCGGTGAGGAGTATAGCTGCATATGGAAGTGCCAAAACCTTAGCAATGTCAGTTCAAGCATGTTTGTGAAAATGAAATAAGAGAATGATCGTTTGACAATGAGACTAAGCAGTTTCGGTCAGATTTTTCCAATAGGTAACACTTTAAATTAAGATTACATTAACTCCCATATAACTACATTGCAAAACCTATAGTAAAAACATTGTAGCTGCATAGGCATTTTTATTCAATTAATTGGTATTACATGTTAACAGTATAGGTAATTATTGCATGATGTAGAATGTAGCAGTGAGAACTGAAGCAATGTGGTGGTGGTAGCTATATTTGATTTTGGTACAGACACAAAACACAATACAAATGTAATTTGCGCATCATGAACACCAGAGAGCAGCGTGTTTTGCTATTCCAAGGAGACAACAAATATATTATGGTAGAGCAGCGTCACAGGCGAGATGTCATCTGATTGTATCTCATGACCCTGAACGCCTCTCCAACTTAAAAGAAATGATGAGACATGCTCTGAAGTTGTCAAATGTTGCTGGTGAGCGAGTAGAGACCCATGCAAATTTTCTCTCTCTCTCTTTCTCTCTCTCTCTGTCTCTCTCTATGTCTCTCTCTCACAATCACAGTCATAATCACACACATTTTCACGCCAAAGTTTTGGCTCAAGTGGCAGCAATTTATAAAGCAGACAATAGTGTTTGTTTATTTACCTACCAGTGACCAACTGTCCTTCTGCTTCAAATACCTGAGCAAAAACAGAAGTAGCACTCCAAAGTTTATTTTCCTTTGTGTGTGTGTGTATGTGAGGATAGCAGTATGGAACACCCAAGTATCTGTTTGTTTCTGGGTCAGCTCTAAACTAACCCCTGAGCCAGCACTGGAGCATCGAGCATGGCGCCCTGAACTCTGGCCCCAGACTTGTCTCCCGAGGAGCAATTACCAGACATAAACCTTCCGGAAATCTCACTTATTTATTGGAATAAGCAACTGCATCCCAATGACAAACCATGCCATTAACAGAGCTGTCAAATGACTAAAATAACTTGTGTCTGTGATGTTCCTAAATGTTTTGAAAACCATAACTTTTTCTTTAGCAGTATTTTTATTTGTACAATATGTGAGCATCATTGCCTTGATATGGGGAAAGCATCCTTGGGTATCTTGAAAGTTGCTGTATCCATTTAAGTTATGATTATGATTGTTATTAGATGTGTTGATAACCCTTGCAGTAGTGATGTGGTTAGTAATGCTGGGATCTCACATCCATGGTCTTTGTAGCATATTTTCTACCTAAATCACCAATTCCGATTTGCCAATTTATAGAATATGGTTGTCATATTAGATGAAACTGAGAAAATTACATGAGACTGAATGACCAAATTGAATCCTACATACATGTACAGTATTATGCACAGTGTAAGGGCATATATACAGGAAAAATATGCAAAATATTATATTTACGAAGGTACATGGATAGTGAAACAGTGATGTTTTGATGTAAACAACTCCATAGGGTCCACCACTGTCTCTGCTCTTTCATCAGAGTAGCCTACTCGTTCTGATTAGGGACTCAACTGAAATCAGCCCCCTCTTAAGGCATTCCCAGTGAGAGGCCTTCTCAGTCAGGCACTTCTATCTTTGATGAGCAATGCAATAGTCTTGCCTTTTATCCCACTTCTCGGGAACTTTATAAGATTGTCCTGGTGATTTAGGAGGTTAAGTGCATGTTGGAGACCTCATGGCCAAATACATTTTAAAGACAGATCTATAAAGGTATTTTTCAACTTGAGAAAAACAATACTATTACTCATGCTGAGGACGGAAGTAGCCAATAAAGAAATCGAAGAGCTTTTTCCATGTGCTAAACCATAATAGTCGGCTTTCTTGGAGACACATTCATTCTAGTTTAAGACCAATCTTTTTCACAAAATGGACCACTGAAAGGACTTTTAGCTCCACACAAGGCTTTAATCCATGCCAGACATACTGCATTAGCTGGGGTAAAAACTGCATTTAATTATTTCACTTTTTTGTCTGACTCTAATTAACATTAATTTGGTTGTTCAATTTGTGTGCCGCTGACCTTGTGTGTTCAGGTTAACAGATTCTGTTCAATGTAGAGAATAAGTCACTGGCATCTTACTTTTGTCCGTGATATAGTTTTATATTGCCTTTCATTGTGTATTTCAGTAAAAGTTCTTTATTATATGGTAACGACAGTACGAGCGTTCTGATTGGCTAATAGGTGGTCATGCCAGCTGCGTATTGACCTCATCGCCGGTCTGCGGTCTGATACGGATTATTATTGTCCTGCTCTGATGTCATCTTCAAAATGAGCGAAATTGAGGAGTCAGCTGAGTTTTACTATCCAGGCGATACTCAAGACATCAACAGCGATGAAGAAATCGTAAACTTTCTAAAAGAGTCGTTATTTTGTGTTGGAATTAAAGCCATTTTAGCAGAACCGCGTTGTCCACTTTAATCTAATTGAAATCACTTTTAAGTAATTGATTTCTAGGCAACACCTGAAACACACCGTGAGAAGACTTGAGAGCTAGCTACATTAGACTACCATTTATTTTCATTAACAAAATGAAAAGAGCTAAAAATGCCATATAATAACTCACTAACCTCGACCGTTCGGTCATGCCGGGAAATATCAAACCTCGGCTTTGCCGATACGTTCAGGCCTCAGTTTGATATTTCCCGGCATGACCTCACTCTCGGTTAGTAAGTAGTAAGTATAAAATGAAGGATTTCATTTTAATCACACAACATAGCACAGGAAAAGGACCTGTCAAAATGTTTAGTGAAGGATAGGAGAAGTTGGGCATGGTATGAGGGGGGCTGGAGGCCAGGCAGACGGGGGGATAGGCAGGCGGACAGGTATCTGGCCAAGAGGCAAAGGAGACACAATTATAACAGGCAACAAAACAAGCCCTATATGATAGCGTGCATGTGGGTAGATAAATAATATTTAACAAAACAAAACTACGGATTGGAACAATACTTGGCCTTCAAATATGATGTCAAACGAGTTAATGAGAACACAAGAATGGAGAAAAAAAAACTATGATCGTTAAACAGCCGGAGAGAGACTGGCTTACATGAAGGCAGAAGTGGATGGTGGGGGCAAAAAGATGGCAATTCCCCAAAAAAGGAAACATCTTAGTCCTTCATATTTCCCTTGTAAATGGAAAATGAACGTTTTTGAGCAGTTACTCCTCCACAAGAACAAAGTCATCTACGTGGCATTTGATTTAAAAACAGAAGCAATACAAACATACTCAAAGGAAAAAGCAGTGTTGTTTTTGTGAGGGTAATTTTATTTAACCAACTGCAAATGCTGAATATATTTATTTGGATATACTGCATTACATTACTAATTACAAAAATGTGATTTGTATTCACTGACTGACTACATTGCAAAGTAATCTGACCCAAAACCTGCATGGGATTTGTGAGTTGAAAACATGAATTGTAAGTGTTTGGAAAACTTTGCTATTAAACCACTTCTACCCAAGAAGTTAGGTTCCGTGGTTTAGGTCATGTCAAGGTTGTTGGGCAAGAATCGATCAGTCTGTTAAAGTGGGAAAGCAAAGCACACATTCATGTGGAACTCCCTTTGTATAAATGTTTTAGAGGGCTTGGCAACATTCACAAATCATTATTCAAGTGGGCATGAAAGGCTATGGTGAATGGACATCCATCTAGGTTCTTATTCTTTAAAGTTGACTGAGGTGTTTGACAGTCATCACTATTTTATATTTTATTTTTAAACACATAATAACCATACCCCTGTAATACCCAATATCCAAGACATAATTAACACTGATAACCATATCTTCGATCGCACAGTCAAAGTGTATTGCATGGTTCAAAGTGTATCATAAGTATAATCTATTAACCTTAACGTAGCACAATGCACAAGTCAATGTGCCTTAATGTGAGCCCTTGGCTTCCTTCCGAAAAACCCTCTGAGAGGAAAACATATAGTGTATTTGGGGGGAAAATACCAGTGATACATGCCAAGACAAGCAGCGTCAGCGGGCATTCTCTAATAACCAACCTCTAACTAGAAGGGTGGTGGGAGGCAGAGAGAGAGAGGCAAAACCAAACAGCCCTTAATCCAAGTCTGGTTCTTTTGATTCTGTCAGACGTAGTTTCCTGTCATCTCTGATAACCTGACAAGTCTCGTAAATCAAATGTCGAGAGTTCAAACAGCGCTCAGCGATTTGTGTGTTTGAAGAAACTGTATATGCGTATGAAACTGTAGATGCTGAAATCCTAGGAACGGGATGTGTATTTGTGTGTCTGTATTGTGTGTGTCAGGCCCCCCTAGGACTTGATTTATTTCCTGGTTCAGTTTCAGGTTTTTGGTTTGAACAGTTGGTCCCTCTTAGACTATTGTTTTACACCCTATCCCAGGGAAGATGACCTGTAAAGGAATTTCCCAAATCTGGATATGAGGACACAGATGTCATGATGGTTTCTTATGGGGTAGAGAAAGGGTCTTACGGCAACATGTGTTCACCGCATGATTGAGTTCTCTGGTTGACCCAGAGTGCACTATAGCCCAGCAGGGAACAATATTGAGGCTATGAGCCTTGGTTACACATCAACAAAGAAAAGGCAATGCATTTCATAACAAGACAAGATCCATGGTTTTATTGAATCAAATGTACTGACATGTCAAATGTTCAAAATTACTCAACATCAAGTGGATTGTGAAAAGGTTGTGCTGCATTGATGCTCTAGGTTAGCTAGCGATGTAAAGGCCTCTCCCCCCTCAGGGACTTGTAGAGGGCGGAACCAAGCAGGAGTCCTGTAATTGGATCAGTTATTTATTTCATGGTCTACATAAATATGAATAATCGTTCAGCAATGTGTGGACTAGTACATAAATGTGAGATTGGGTGTGGCCAGTTATCTTGTGTTTAGCAAGAGTTACAGTGGCAGGACATGCTTGCTCTCAGGACATGCTTGCTCTCAAGGACATGCTTGTTCTCAAGTCATCTATTTACAAGATGTTTTCTTCAAACTACAATATGTAATATACAAACATCTGTTAACAATTAATTCCAGGCATCCATCGTTCCGAAGATGCAGTAAGTTAGGAAAGACTGTACAATATGCAAAGACAAGATATATTTCATCATTATAATTTCCACAAAGTCTACAAAAACATCAAGGTAGAGCAGCACTATCTTTTTTCCCATGCTGCCTTGTCGTGGTAGCATCTGGGAACCACGTTCTGCAGTAAAGGAGAGGAATGGATGTATTTTCTTTCATCCACAAGTACCTGATAAAACCAATGCTTATTCTTATAGTGTGTGTTATGTCCTGGGTGAGGTGATTAATTAATTTAGCTGTTTAGCAGCTGATGTGTTTAGATTGCCAATACTATTCACGTCCCTGTGCTTACAGAGAGGATGTCCATCACCACAAATCATTCAGAGAGCAGTAATTACTAAAGAACACACTGCACCAGAAGCCTTAGTGGAATCAGAAATAGTGTCTAACTAACTGAGGCTGAAAACAAACCGTATAGCCTATAGGTCTGAACGTGTCAATCCTTTTTTAAACATTTGACACCAACTGTTGGATGCACACTGTATAGACATACACAGGGAGCTGACTTATTTCAACTATGCCCAATTGATCCAGGATTGAAGTACAAAGCGTGAAAGGTTTTGCCCACTTTCAAAAACATTTCTAATCTTTTTGTGGGCTTTCTGGGAATACTGAACGGCCCTCTCACAGATTTAAAAGCACCCAAAAATGAATTGAGAGGGCAGTATGTGGGCCTGGGTATGGGGCCTACATGGGCAAAATGGACTGTGAAGCACCATACTGAGTGATGGAGAATCAAGGGTCAATTATGTGTTTAACAACGTCTATTTTTACATTGGTTAAAATGTTCAAACCAGCCGCCCAAAGGCACGTTGCCTTTACACTTAATTATATAAGTGGGCAGCTTGGGATGGAGAGCGCATTAGCTCTGTGTATGGCAATGTAGAATACAGTCTGACATCAGGCTTTCAGGTCTCCCCTGTTCCACCAACACAATTAATTGTTTTTAGATAGCCAGACATGTCAACATTGAATTGTGCTGTCAAACATTATTTTTCCTTTCCGGATATATAAATTGTATTATAAAACCTTGTTACAGTTGCGTATTAATATGAAGTTGATAAATGCATCAATATAGTACATGTTGAGCGGTTGAAACTTTATTGAGCTGGCAATTAACGCTGTACATACCCTCAGAACCCATTGTGTTCCATAATGCACTCCACTGAGTTGAAATATGATCTAATTGCATAGACATTTTGCCTGATCACACCAGTCAGCACTTAATGAATGGTTTAATAAAGCCAGAATGGCACCATCATCAGGCATGTCTGAAGACGCAGTGTATTCATTTTCCCGAGGGAAATTCCACTTGATTCCCAGAGACACCTCTAATTAAATGCATCTATAATTTTCAGCTATATTTATTATTTTTCTAAGCTCTGCAAATGTACTTACTGTAAACATTTAAAATATATCATACTCTATATTCCTCTCATGATAAATGATTACTAATAGTTTTCAACCTAGAATAAACTTGTGTGCTAAGACTAACCACCATGCTGTGTCATCTTTGTGAAATGTGTCTTATTATTGCTCAGGCACACACTACCGTACAGTACGTACTGTTGAATTCCATGAATAATGGAACTGGCATGCTTCCTAAGGAACAGTGGAACAGTGTCGTTAACATAATTGTTATGTTTAGTAACTACAGTACATTTATGTTGATGCAGCACTTTTAATTTTCCCCTTACTTAATTCAGTGCCCCAGGCTACTTGAAGCAGTTAAGCTCTGTTGGCCTCTTGTTTCATCCTGAAGCCTCCTTCTAGGTCACTGTTGAGATTCAGGAGTTTACAAGTTCCTATAGATATACAGTACACCCATGAGCCAAAACATTATGACCACCTCCCTAATATGCTGTTGGTTCTCTGTGTAAGTTGGCAGGTGGAGCCACAGTAAAAGGCACTCATCTGTCCAGCACATCCCACAGAGGCTCAATCAGAATAAGATCTGGGGAATGTGTAGTCCACGGCAACACATTGAACACTTCATCCTCTTCTTCACTGCCGTCAGGGAATTACCGTTGCCATTAAGGACTTGGTCTGCAATGATGTTTAAATAGGTGGCACAAATCAAACCGACGTCCACATGAATGGCCCAGCAGAACAGTGCCCATAGCATCACACTCCCTCCACCGGCTTGTTGTCGTCCCACTATGTATTCTCTTGCCATCCCTTCCCCAGGAAAACGCTGCACATGTACAAGGCCATCCAGTGTATTTGGAAAGCCTTTCCTCTGAAGTTGACATTTAAAGAAAGTTATTTACAACAACCAGGCACAATTTCTGAAAGTGATAAAAACAACAGTCAAGGAAGGGTTAAATGGTGAGAATCTTTTTTTTTATTTTAGACTTTGTATTACTTGCCGTCTGCTTTGAATGACAAATCCCTTCATGTAAACTCAAGGTATGTTTTTCGTAAATAGGCCACATCCATGAATAAGTTGATCAGGAAATGACAAGTGCTTGTTAATGTCCTCTGCCTTTGAACAGCAGACCAGATATTTCATCACATCTTATGCACATATGCAAAGTAGGTCTACTTTGGAAATAGTTGGCAGATTCTCATCACTGTTCTTCAGATCACAGCTCCTGATTCCAGTTTTATTTCCAGCCAGTAATTCTTCAGGACTGTTCATTAGCTGTTTGGTTGGGCATAACATGCAATCCTTTCTAAACTGAAAGTAAAGCTGTGTAAATGAACCAGTTGCATCCCCACTGTATCGGGAAACAGATTTATTAACTCAGGCCTCTAATCTAAGTAAGCAGAATAAAATGCCTCTTTTTTTTCTCTTGCATGAAAGATTTTTACCAAAAAGACTACCACGCAAATCATTTCAGCGTAAGTCTTGTAGTGTGTGCATATGTGTTTCTGTAAAAAGGACCAGTTGAAGGTTTGTCAGTCCTAAACTTTCATATGTGCAATTGTGTTAATGTTTTTTTTAAACCAGCGTGATAAATTGATCAATATTGAATGTGCTTCATGTAGTTATCCTGGGGCCTACAGCGTTAGGGCTCAGTCCATGTATGGCTGTCTTTGAAAGTCTTGGAGTCAATACTACAGGCCCACATTGATTAACGTAACTGGGTGAAGACAAGAGTTCACACTGCCCTTCATGGCTATAAGGATCCAGCCATCACTGATTAATTAGCGAGGCTTTGCTGCTCTTGCTTCCCAAAAATACTCTTTGAAGTTTTGAGTCAGCACTTGTGTCTCCCTGATAAATAATGCATTTATAATGTTGGTGCGAGAAGTAGTGTTCATTCGGATTCCCAAACTCCAGACTGCTGTCTCTGCAATCTTTTGTCAACGAGATAACATAAATGGTGTGTATGCTATATACATGGTCTACAGATAGGCCCCAGACATCATCTTAGATGTAATGTAAACGGGTAGATGCTCTTGTGTAACTGAAAATGTGGCAAGCAATAAATAAATATGGTAAGCATTGTACAACACTATGGCACGATTTGATGACTAAGTCTACACAGCTATACCTGTTGGAGGGGAGAGTGTTCTTTCCCCAGAAATGTATACTCTATTAACACACACACACTTTAGTAAACAGGAAAATTACCAGCCCTTGGGTTCATGAAAGCAGCGATGTGGGGATATGGTGTATGCTGCAGTGGTGCAGGGAGACCTTGACACGGTTTCGGATAAACGGGCCAGATCTCTGTGAGAGAGGCTCCTCCATCCATGATCCAGCTGACACAACAGCTGGCAGAGAGCTGCTGGGGCACGCACCAGTGCATGTGATAAGCGTGGTCCAAACTCAACCAGACTGGACAGGGCCAGACACAGATGGTGAGTGTCCCTGCACACACACATAAATAAACATTCAAACACAGAAACACACAAGTGCTGGGAATCTAAGGGAGGGGTAAAGCACTTGTGCGGTTTCCTAGTGAAGTTGATCTATAGAAACTGATCTTCAGTTTATGGTTGGATTAATTATTAATTTAATGGCATAACACATATGGGTTGGTTTAAACATATGCATTTTATTCACAGCAGATTATTTTATAGTTTAAGTGGGGTATAGGTCATTTCTATTTTATTTAAATCAAGGGTTGAATTCTGAAAAAGTTAAGGAGAAATGTGTACTATACTGCATTCACAGGCTAAATAACTTTTTAAAATATATTTTATAAAGAACATCAACATCAATTCTCTGACATCTCTTTTGCATGTGTGGCAAGTAGGGGTCACATTTATTGTTAATTCTGTCTGGGTTTGCCATTGGTTTGCTCAGAACCATGGCAAAATTGACTTCCATTGCTCCTGCTAATGAAACAAAGGTCAAAACCTCTCAGTGATTGTGACGTTTTAATATATTCAGCAGAGGGCCTTTTTAGCACTGTTTGTTTTGATCAGTTGTTAATGCATTATTCACCCTCTATCATGTGTAACTGATTGAGACCATTTTAATATGTTTCCAAGGTTGGATTATTCATTAAGAATTCACATAGAATCAATATCTAAATCGGCCTTTGGCACGGCTTCAGAATGCAAAATGATGATGGATTTCCGTTAAAATGTGACATTTCAAAGGTGACAATTGTAGCCTACCTTCTTAGGCTAGGTGGGAAGGAACATACACGTCTCTGGCTGTGTGAACAATCCGATTCCATTAAGTTTATATTTAAATCCATGGTTTTCCGTTTTGACCCGTAGGCTGTTAATAACAAGTGCACCATAGCAAAAGTATGAGAATGTGTTCGTTTCATGGATATTTTCTCAAGTTAACAGCTTAGATGCAAACCCAGTCCAGTTAGGGACAACTGATAGAAAATATGTTGCCAAGATCTCAATCAAATTAATAAAAAAATATGCCTTCTGCTCCGTGAAAATCGTTCCTGTGTTTTAAAACTGTCAATCCATGAGCCCTTTTCTTTGGTGTTGAATGTTTTACAAACAGACTAGGTGAGGGGTAATGTTGGGTAAGGTTTTCCTTGTTCCATTGATCGAAATGAGCAGGTCCGTCCATTGGGGCTGTCCGGGATACCTGGATACCTAACAAGCTGACTCACTGACCAAAGCCATACCAAATCAAATATACCCAGTGTGGCGATGACCTTGTGTTCACTCTTCCATACATACAATCCATTAGCGTCCGGTATCACGCTGATCACCTAATATTCAATCCACACAGGAATCACTGAAGCAGACTGAAAAATGTAAGCGTGTAATTAACTATGAATAACTAATTGACAACTTCCCATGTTTGAATTAAAAACATAAATGTTCTGAAAGTTGGCTAGTTTGTTTATTTGACCAAAGAGTACTTAACAGTAAATCATTTTATATTTTCTACAAGTTCTACCAGTATATTTAGTTTGTACATAAAAAGGGACATACTTAACCTTGTGTTTGCAATTATATTTAATGACATGTAAATGTAAACTTACAATGCAGCCCTGTCTTGTGTTTTGCATAAGAGTTGCATAGCAATTTAGCAGGTAATATTATTTCCTCAGTATGCATGTACATTTATTATTTTAGTAGATGCTTTTATCCAAAGTGAAGTGCAAGTGCATACATTTAGTGAGCCTACAGCAGATAATCAAGGACTAGAAGTGCACAGTCCTATCAGTATTACAGAGGTTAATACCAAACAACAGTCAATGTTTGGAAGACACTGTGCAACAACATAATGTCTCAAATTCAACAATACAAAAAGGTACCTTTCGCTGATACCATATGCAGTACTAAACAGATAAGTGCTACTTTAGTGTCCTCAAGATGAATCCAGTCTAAAAGTTTTCAAAACTCACCAGAAGGTCAGCAGCAATTGAGTTGCATGTAGATGAACAGGGAATTCATTCCACCACTTTGGAGCAAGGACAGAATTGCCACAGGCTTGATGAGAAGAACACGTGCAGTAAATCAACAGATGTGTTGCCTCCTGTTGCTTTCTTCCAAGTAAGAATGTTAGCAAACCAGGTGTGTATTCTTTAAACTAACATGATTCCAAGTTGGATCCGGAAAGGTTGAATATCACAAACTGAACAAATATTCAAAACATGGTCAGTGATGTCATCTCAGATCCTCTTCTATATCCTACATGCCCTGAACATGTCTGACTGTAGTTCTGTGAATATGTAAACACTTGGGTATAAACAATTACAGACAGATTGCTGGTTTGGACCATGGGCTAGCAAGTGCAGTGTTGTTCTTTCTTCACTGATGTGATTTTAAGGGTGATCTTCCAGCTGTGATTACAGGAGGTGTCAAAGAGTTTGATTGTGACACGGCCTGAAGTCTGACGACAGGGAGTAGTCTGCATGTCCAGGTGCTGGCCTCAGGTTAGGGTTACTTAACCCTTACCCTACCCTACATACCCTACCCTACATACCAGATATGCATTTGTTTTTGCATCAGTTTTTTGTCTATAGGTTATAGGTTCCAACGGTTTTCCATGTTATGCTACAGTACATAATTTGGGTATTTACAAACTGCAGATACGGAAATTTCTGATATTCAAAAATGTTTGTTAAACAATACTTTCTTCTTCCCCAAAATGCCAAATCAATTCAATCTAGTCCTGCCCCTTGCTACCCTTCATTGCACACTCAACTCAACAGTTTCCTAGTACCGTACAACCTTCTTTATGTAGGAAAATTGCCTCACTCAGCCCATAAATCTCCTTTATATCAACCCATAACACTAAAATGTGGCAGTTATCACTTGTGAAAGTTTTATTTAGATTTGTGCAGTATTATAGCATTGTTGCAAATCATATTTGTATGTCTTTTAGGTGGTTGTGGTATTCGCAAAGTGACAGTTCCAGGACAGTCTTACACATAATGATCACTGCAAGGCCATTCACCATATCAGCCAGCGGTCCTTGTTCAGGGGCACCTCGTGCCATGCGCTGTAATATAACTTGATGTCTCCATGGCGACTGCATGAGTGTCATTCTTATCACATGGGAAGGTGTCAGTGACAGCTACTCGTGTCACAGATGATGATTGACACATATCATGCCACAACTGGCTCATCATTCAGAGGCATGTGAGCCCATCTGTTACTCTGCCCTTAGTTGTGTAGCTTTCTGAGTGGAATTCTTCTGATTTAGTTTAAGGACCTCTTCAGTGTTTAAAGTATTTCACTCTTTCTTCGAATGACAGTTTCATTGTCTCTGACATTGTATCATGTATTTGCAGTGTCAGACTAGAAGTGCGCATTCTGTATGTATATCCTTTCTTTTTGGTTCATGTACCCTGCTCACTTACACATTTGACAAAAGACAAACATAAACTTCATGTACTGCAACTAAGTCTTCAACTTTGACTTCAACTGCTAGACTAGTTGTTAAGAGTTGTGACATGATATGATTCAGAGGCAGCCCCAGATCACACTCCTTTGAGAGTTCCATTCACAACACATCACAAGGTAATATACAATCAGTAGGAAATCAAGATGAATGGTTGAGAGGGTCGGGAAACCTACTTTGAACACAACACTATGAATCCTCCTAATGTGGCAGTAGAGATAGCATTTATATTACCATACCAGTCATAAGTAAAAACTCTTTCTTATATTTGAACTGCAGCAGTTTTTATTGGAGTGTGCTGAAATTCTGAAGTTGCCAAATCTAAAAAGTCTAAACTTATCAAAATTGAATCTCAAAGAATCATAAGACATTCCAAATTATTGTTATTATTTTATGATTCAATAGAGAGTGCATTATGTGAAATATGAGTGCAAGACACTAGTCAAAAAATATCAAGTTCACAGGAAAGTTTAAGCAGGAAAAGTCTTTGAACTTTTTTGCTGCAAGTGAGAGCATATCTGTTTGGTCAAATATGCAACTGAAATGTATCCCATGTTGCCTTAAACAGGCTCGACAGTTATTCTACTCCAGATGGGGAGTATGGTTTGTTGATAATTAATCTCTTCGGATAAAAGTGAACATATAAATCATTGGACATTAAAGAGAGCCTGTTTAAGACTAATAAGATATGGACAGGATTTGGACATAATAGCCTAATATCCCTGATTATAGGAAGTCCTATTTCCCCCCTCGGTGGAACTAAAATCATTTGATTTCATGTGTTATTAATCAAACCAATAACATGTGTGCCATGGAATGTTCAAACACCTTGCTCTAATTCATCAAATGTTACAGACGGCGCAAACCCCCCTCCCACCACCATCATGCTTACATCCCACTTTTCTTGTCTCCTACCCTCTCGACACTGGATTTATTTAATGCACAATTTAATATTGACCCATAGGGCCTCATTATAGTCCAGAATAAGCCTTTGCCAAAAAATCACTACAACCCCCACGGCTTTGTAAAGCTGATGGCAAAACGTTAAGATGGAGTAGGCCCCTGACTCTCACTTGCCACACCCCCCTTAAGTAAAGGTTGGGTCTATAGCACTGAAAGTTCATTTTACTCAAAGGCAATCTAAGTTGTTTCTGTCTGTTTAATCGGGCTATTACATTCAGTAACATTGGTGTGTGAGGAGGTGACTGTGATGTACATTTCCCATATAACCCTTAAGGTACAAAGGTCACATGGTCTCATACAAACATGGTTCTATGAAAGTTGAATCCATGACTTTCCTTAAACATGTACCATGCTCTACTGATGCAGCCCCATGAGACCACACGTCTTATTGTGATGTGACAGACATACATATCCAATGTTGTCCTATGTATTCATTAGTGTATAGTATGAGTTTTGTTCGGCACCACACACATAATCCTCCAGCAAGCCCTTCTGAATGAAACATTCCGTTGTCATGGTGGTCCTGGGCACTTTTCAGATACTGACCCAGAGCTGCACACATCCTGGAGACAGGTACATGAAGGCTTTACTTTCCTTTCTCAGGGGAAAAGCTTAGGCTTGTCATGCTTGTTGCGCAGAGGGAGTAGAGAGCATTACACACACACAGACTGTGTTGGATAGGTCTGCTGATTCCTTAGCTGAGGGGGTTTTGAATCCATGGGAGTGAAGCTATGGAATTTGTCTGAGCATATGCCATGGTAAGCAGGTTGGCAGCTATTTGTGTGTACCCAAAAGAGGTAAGACTGGGGAAACGCAGAATGATGCAGACAGCTTGAGAGGGCATTACAAATTAAATTTGAGATATCTGTTATTATCAGTTACTTAGGTACCTACTATTTTGTCATCACGTCAGAGGTGACTAAAGGGTCTGGTAAAATGGTGCTGTTGTCAGGCAAGGGCATTTCTCAGTTTTTTTACAGATTATAAAAGTGCAGATTGTAAGATTTCAAATGATGTGTCACACATTGAAAGTTGAAGAAGATATGCCTACTTGAATGTTGTCACACCAGGAATCCGATGGAAACCGCAGATGCAAATACTCCCCGCCCCCATAGGCCTATACCTTTTTCAGTTCATAGAGGAAAATGCTGAATGCCGACAACAGCAACCTTTTACCCTATCACCTTTAGGTATGAAGGACAACCCACATCTAACTTTGTTGCATCTTTAATTGTCACATGAAGAGAACAGGATATGGTTTGGGTGGCCAAGACCCATAGACCTCTGGTAATGTTACCTGTAGCTTTCATGCCTTTTCTCTGCTTATAAAACATGTTTGCCTCAGTGAAACTCTACAAAAGTCAATGAAAAAGTAAAATGTGTGCTCTGAGACTCACAGCTAAAGAATCCTTGTTGATGCGTTTGCTACTTTTTACTGTAAAGGGTACTGGCTAAAGCATGGTATTTAGCAAAGCACAGCCTGTTATGTACCGTATTTTTTTTAAATAGAGCTGCAGTTTATACCCCGATTTTACATTTTTCTTGTGGTGGTGCGGCTTAATGTTGCGCGGCGGTGCCGCGTGGTGGATTTTCAAGTCATATCATTTGAAATTATCGTGCTGTCAGCAGGGGTTGCTGCAGCACCCTCAACACCCCTAGTTCCCGTGGCCATACTCTTGCATTGCTTGGTATCATTGTTCCCGTATAAAGTCCGGCATATATTCCAGTGAGGTTTATACTAAGATTTACAAACACAAAGCTCCCATTCTGGTGGGTTGCGGTTTATAGACAATGCGCCTTATTATCCGAAAAATATGGTCGTCAACATCTGTTGTTGACAAAACATGTCTATTCCATTTTAAATAACTTCTATTTGCAGTTTTACATACTTGACAAACTAAGAAAGAACTTACATAATTTCCTATCTGATCTTCCCAAGGCAGGGCAACACATCCCTCTTGATTATACCTGGCCTGTATGTCCAGCTCCAATCATTTGACCCTAACTGCTCAAAAATCTCTCTTAATTTGAATCATGTTTGTACAGCTATAGCTGGAGAGAAAGAAAGCTGGGTTTCAGGCAGCCATGACCTATTGAGCCTTTCAGAATTCAGCATATCCCTTTTGTCATAGTGGCCACCAGACAATGAAAGGATGTTAATTGTGCCATTTTCATGAAGGACAGCTTTCATAACCCAATGCAACTGTTGACTGTGTGTCTGTTAAACCATGCACATAGACAATGATGTAATTTGTTGTGCTTCATCTTGTACCAGTCACATTCTCCCACCGGAAGATCAGGTCAAGGGATGTCTAGTAACGTGTTTGTGCTATAATCAATACTTGTGTGTGTGTACATATTCTTGCCCAGAGAAAAAAAAATTATAAGTCCTGGACTAAAATAGAAACAAACTAATGAAATTATGAAATATCCATTGTCCAGTTTTGTCAGTAATTCCTTCTAAATATCCTGGGGCCAAACAAAAAATAAAAATGCACTTGGCACAATTAAATTGCATAGTTTACATTAATCCAAAAATGTCTTCAGCATAATCTACATATTGCCTCAACATGTCTTGTTCTAGACTGTGATACAGTGGCCATTTTCAGCATAACACCCGTCATCTGTGTAAGACTTGACTGTGAACAAAGACCGGACAAGAGGGAATATGGTTACAAGGACATTGTTCTGCCATCCAATTCCTGTTGCTCTTTCTCTTTCCCACTAATGACGATGAAGGTCCACTTGAGAAACAAATAGTTACTGTCACACTGTAATAAGACAAACCAAGGTTAGATAAGATCCATTGTCATCAAAAAATAACTGCCATTTTGATTAAAGGAGCCTTTTCTAAGGCTGAATAAGAACAACCAGACAGGAAAAAAACGATTCAAGAGAAGTTCAAGTGATCCAGTATCAAGGTAATTTCTCATATTCAAATACAATTAAAGAGAAAGTCGTAAAATCACATAAATTTGGACTGGTAGCTTGAAAGGGTGACTTGGATGTAAATTAACAGGCTCAACCACAGTCAGATGTATTATATACATTATAATTTTTTACCAAATAATAATAATTACTAATCATTCCATAATTATTAATAATTGTCATCTTATAATGCAGTCTCCGAGCCTTTCATTTATCGGGACAGACTCTGTCTGATCTTTTCAGCAGAAAACATTATAGTTAAGCAAAACCAAATGCCTCATAAGGATGAGTGTAAATCATTCATGAATATGCAACTGCACAGCCATACCTGTAGTAAAAACATTTCAGCTACACAGGCTGCTAATGGTTTTAGCTCTGTTCGCAGGTCTCAGAAATGTCAACATGCTGTGTTGTATACGTAAACCTTTTGAGCACTCTGATAAATCTTGCCTCCTCTTGAGGAAGTTAGTTTATTGCCAACCTCTGCTTTGTCTGGCTGATGGATTAGATTGGAGGATTTATGCACAAGCAAATTATAAATCTAGCTTGCTTTGGGAGCATGCATCACCTCTCAGGTAATTGTCTGGGACTGCTTGTGTGGATATTGCAAAGAGCGCTGGCCTCTCAATAGCATGTCTATGGACATACTTAAGTGTACTGTACAGACCTGTATGGATTTCTTGGATTCATTCACATAATTTACAAACCTAAAGTTTTTTGTAGAAAGCTTTAATAAAAGCTGAGCTGAGTAGGTACTATGTAGTTATACATATCTGTTCATATACTCCTGTATGTGTGCAATATTTGAGTAATTTACTCTGTACTCTAAAAACTGAAATTTTACATTTTATCTCAGCTTTGATTTCCACGGTAAGCCTTGAACCTGAGTCCAGACCTGCTCGCAAGGAATCCAAAACCAAGCTTCAGAACTGGATCCCAGCCTAACAGATCACTCTTTGGGGCCCCATCTGTATTTAACCTGGCCCATTTCCAGCTCCTGGCCACCGAGTCCAACATCACACACCATTCATATTAGACCTACACCTACATTTTCAGATTAAAGAGAAAGTACCCTCAAAACTGACCGCCATTACTTTTGCTGCTCAACTTGATTTTCCTTTTTCCTTTTTTTCTGTCATTTGCAGTGGATATATGCTTTGGCAGACAGTGTACACGTTCTCCATGTATTGGACTGTGCCTCTAACAGGATGAAATAGAGGGCTCCTTGGCCAACGTTTTAAGACGGAGATCCATGGCTGTGTTTAAAGTCAGAACATGCAACACCCACGCCCCAGTTTATGCTGCAGTGTTTGTTATACTTTCTGAAGTTTAGTGGTCAGTGGATACAACTGGAATTTACCAGGGAGAGACTGTGAGAGACAGAGACAGAAAAATACAGGAAAAGATAGACAGACAGACAGTGACAGAAACTGAAAAAAGAACTAAAAGACAGCCAGAGATGCAGAAGATCAAAAAGAAAGAGAGAGAGAAATGTACTGTATACTGGAGAGAGAGAGAGAGACAGAGACAGAGAGACAGAGAGACAGAGGTGGAAAGTTTTGTGGTTTTGCTGTGAGTCTCGCAGAACTAGGTCGGATTGCTGTCTACTGTAAGTTAAATAAAAAAGTAGATGTTGAATCTGCTTGAGGCCTCCCATTAAAACAGGTCTTCAAAGAATCTTACTGTTAACTGTAATAAAGACACATATTCAAATTAGATCTACCATTCACTGATTTAATGTGGTCGCTGCATTTCTCATAAACTTTCACAGCAGTAATTTAACTTTAAGTTTGTTTGACCCACACCAGACATACTAATTTCAGGCCTCATAGAAAATCAAATTCATTGGTGTGAATCTTGAACTCTTTGCAGGAGTGGGACGAAGGGTGATACATGGAATCCTTAAATGTGGTCATATCAATCAGAATGTAGGCAATCTCCCCCTCTTGTCTCAGTCATTGAGCATTTCTATTCCCCTAGTAATTGACAATTTATCCAGACAATGCTCTTAATTTCTGGCATCTGGACATACCTGTATTATTCTCCTACAAATCAATGCTTCACACATTATCTAAATCAACTATCATGTACTGGACCCAAATTGAAAGTGAATGCCAATCTAGTTCATTTTCTGTTGGAAGCCACTGACATGAAAGGCTGAAATTGACTAATCTATTTCATATTTAGCATTTGATTAATGTAAATCGAAGTACTCTGTTGTGAGAGATGAGCTCTTTTGTCTGTGATTGAACGGCTGCCAAGAACCCGTTGTTCTGTTGACAGGATGCTACTGGATGTCTGATAAAGGGACACATTAGGCATTAAATGATCTCTAAATCACATAACGTACAGGAGGATCAAAACAGTGGGGTGGAGAAATGGAAAGAGGACGGAGGAGTGTTTTGTGGAGCATGACAGAGAAAAGTAGTGAGAGTGAATGGGCCTCAGAGAAACAGAATGAAAGGGAGTGTGTGAGAGGAAAAGAGGAAGATGGGATAAAGGCAGAGAGGCAGAAGATGGAATTCAAAAGGGACTGAGATAGATGGAGACTTATTTTTTTCTCTTATGTCTCTCAACATTGCCTATAATCAGCCAAATACTTCAGAACCACCAACACATGCACGTCCCCATACACTAATATCAAATACACAGTCCCACTGAGAAAGAACCAATAACACTGACTTCAAACCAGACTATTTGGCAAATATTATCCAGGTTTCATGCTGCTCTGTGAACTCCACTGTAGATCTGTAACAGTTTATTTGTGTTCACGTGGATTTGTGGTGATTTTTAAAATGGTTTCCTCTCTCCGGTTTCCCCTCCTGCTGTGTTGGGTTCTTTTCAGGCAGCACACTGTGCGGACAGAGGTTCCTCTCCCTCAGCCCTTCCTTGTCCATCAATCCTGCGAACGCTCGCCTTACAAACATGCTTCAACCACATGTGAAAAGGAACTGGGCATTGAGACACTCTTTTCTTCCCCCTGAATCAGGATTGGTCTTGTTTTGCTGTGGCCTTCGACTTGTCCTGACCTCCTTTATAGTCCTGGAAAGGTTGAGCAACAACTAATTACAGACATTGATTGACTTGCTGATTAACTGCGAAAATTGCCCGGGTGATGCCTTTGGGCCTTGAAGAATGGATGTCTTCGAAGGATGAGTCAATAGAGAATACTCAGAATCTTAATGATGCACTTTGCCATGGTAAAACCGCAACCCTGAGATGGAGGTGAAAATCTATACAAACACTCTGCTTCAAACTAACTCGACCAGGGGAGGGAATATCATAGTGTGCAAGACAAACGTTTGTATCGATACTATGTACAGTAAATCCTGTCAATTCAGCTAGCTAGCTGAAAGGTTAATTTGTAACCTTTAATTTGTATGCAGATATTATGATTAATTTAATGAATTGAGTTGACTTGAAATCAGTGGATTCACTGATGTATAAACTAAACAGACTGGTAGTGGTAGTGTAACCTATCAACGATGACCATTAATGAGGCCTTCTTGTCTTCAGTAGAGTTTTTCAATACTTTATGGTGCATGCACAGGCCCTAAAACCAGAGATCAGACCCATACATGTCGGAAAATGTGGTATGTGAGTGTTTGTAAAGCAGTTCATTATCTCCCCCTAGCTTTTCCGTCACACACAGACTCACCTTAGTGTCACACATTTAGTGTGCAGAACCTTCCAGATTGGTCTAGAGCACCCAAACACGTATTGCCTCATGTTTTGACTGTGCTGGACCTGTATTGACTCAGGACTCAGCTGCTCAGATGTCCTCTTACAGCCCAACTCAAATAACTCACTCTAATGCAATGCTGAGACACGGACCATACAAAGCCTTATTATGACTACATGTGATAATGCAGACTCAGCAACATGACTTCTTGGAATTTCTTCACCATAATCCTTCCTCTGTTTACTTTAGTTCAGTCAGGAAGCCCCAAATAATTGCAGTTTTATTTTTGTTGCCAAGTGTTGAAGCGAGTCTTGGCACTTACCTCTTCACATCTGCATGACCCACCAACATGTTACTTCCTTTCAATCCTAAACTAGGGAGAAGAATTGCTTCGGAAAGATCTTCCACACCATTGCATTATGATGAATGTCAGAGGCTGTATTTTTAGACTTTGTCTTTTGACTGAAGAGACCTGCCTCAAAACATGACATTTCGAAGGCATGAAAGAACAGTTCTAAGGTCCGCTGCTTCTTTTTACACTGACAGACAATAAATTATAGATGACAATGGCAAGGGAGATGCCCCCACTCCGGTTTTGCTTAAGGCATCCCTTTTTTATTTCTACCCCTCTACTGTCTTGGCTTGAATGCTGATACATTGGCATGGCCAGTTTGAAGTCAAACCAGAGTTTGGACAGCCTGCACAGCTGCACACAGAGGTATAGACCCGTTGGAGTTAAGAGGACATCAGAGATGACAATGTTAACTTTGCCCTACGAGAAATCGATCCGCAACAGGTCTCTCTGGCCTTCGTTCTATCAACTATGACAACTGTCCTATCACTGACAACACCTTGACCTACGCAACATCCCACTGAAGCTGAGTGAAGCTATACCAACAGTACCTTTAAAACCAGTGCAGAGGAATCTTTTGATTTATCCAGAAATGACTTAAGAGTCGTTGCCTCTCCGTCTCTCTCTCCTTCCCCGTCTTCTTTCCCTCCTACTCTCGGGAGGAGTAAGGTCTGATGAATGAATCCATCATGCTAGATCCGTCTCTGTCATGCTTGCCTGGGGTACGCGCTTCTGACAGTGGCGACATGGTGGAGCACGCCTGGATAAGGCAGGGCACAGCGGGGCATCGGGAGCCTTATCTCTGGGGGTTAGCCTCTCTGACACACAGCAGCGTGGGCGGCTTATCAGCTTCTACGTGTGTCTGTCTACAGAGTGAACTCCCTTTGCCCTGCAGACGAAGACTGATTACGGTTCAAAGAACACTGCGCATCTGAGTGTGCTTCCTGGACCCAGACAGCATAGTTCGTGGCAAGGCTTAGGTGACCGTCTGAACTCTCAGTACGGCCACCCCTGAGAAATGTGTTGAAGAAGTGGGTCTGAGATCTTACTTTGCGCCAGAGCAACCTTATAAAAAGCTTAGCAGAAAGTTCCGTTGGGATGTCATTTTGATGTGTTAGTAATGTATGTTTGAAAAGCCGAGGGAAAGTAACTTTTTTGCATGTCCTAATCTTCAATTAAAAGTAAATCGTACCAGACTTTCAGGATGCGTTCAATTGTAGTGTTCTAAATTTAAATGTCTCTGTTGAAATTGTTAACTGCCGATTGTTCTGTCTAACATTAGAACTGCCAAGTAAATTCTTCTCTTCAGTGTCGACACATTGGGGTTATTTAACAGCGTGAGACAGTGACAGTTTACAATAATCATACGGGTTTTATAAGAATATCTGCATGTTCACTTCTTTATAGATCTGAATTGCACACTGCCACTACCACCCCTAGCTTTGATGTCTTATTGTAAAGCCTTTATGGAGAGTTACACACAACCAATGTTCATAGCTCAGCTGGATTTGCTGTAATCGTTGATCCTCTGAATATCATTGCTTAAGTATCAAGAAGTATGCTGTCATTAAAGAAGTTCTTTGATAATGTAATGTCATATTTCTCTGGGAATAGAGATCTGTGGATGCACTGTCAGTCATATGAGTCTTAAAATGTTGCGGTTTTAAAGAGCTTAAACTCTTTAGTTCCTTCTTGTTTGGGAGGCCTCACAATACACTCATATACTTTGGAGCATGAGTTATCAGTAAGTCTGCAAATGGGATGGGCACAACAACTTTTGGGATTTGTTTGGGATGTTGAAACAATCTTTATTTTTCCAGTATACAGAAGGAAGGATGTGTTATTTTCCTTATTGAAAGGGAAGAGTGAAAATAAACATTGCCATTATTTAACATCCACCCTTTTGAGTTTCAAATGTTGATTGATGTCAAATGTTATCTTATTTTTAGATCCATTAAAAAGAAAAATCCACCATTAAAATAGTGTAATTGTTAAAGTGAAGACAATATTAATAGTGGCTCTTAAGTGGCTCTTAAGGCAAAGAATACGTTGGATGCTCCCTCATTTTTTTTCTTTCTTGGTTTCTCTCTTACTTACTCTGTGTTCCCTTTTTCTCCACATCAATCCCAGAGGTGCATAGGTATCACTTCACTGCACACGTCAATTTGTCTGTCAGTTTTCACATCTTGCCTTTCAAGTCTGAAATCAAAACATTTTCATTACACTAACACACGCAAACAAAACCAGTGTGACACCTTCAACAATCCATCCCTGTCTATAGCATCACTCATTTTCATTAGAGAATGACATGGCAGTTGAATCTGGCATTGTGGGACAAGCAAACAATTTATTACCCCAGCTTCTTAGATTCTACTCAGCTTTGAAGTATGACGCAAAGGCACATAATTTTGCGTTTTAAATGGACTTTGTTTTATAAACTATTTATCTTTTCATCTAACATGTATTTTATGTAATATTTCGCCCCGAAGGACCACTGATTGAGCTGTTAGGCACTGACCTTCTCAAAAAGGAGAAATATAAAGATATGGCCTTTATTTTCCAAATGTGCCCCAAAGTTGTGAGGATGGCACACTCCCAATATCCTCTCCAACAGATGGTGTTTGGCATTTGCGATGTTTGCTTTATGCCCACCAAACGGCAGGCCACATCTGGCGCAGGCAGTGTTTGCCAAGCAGCAGCAGATGTAGAACGGTGTATACCTGTCACTCAGGAGCAGCACCGGCGACATAAAAGCATCATTTAGCCACCCAACGTCTTAAAAGCCCCTCTGGGTAACTCAGGGACATTGCCAGGGGACATAAACCATATTGCAGCAGGGTGGAAACTAGAGGGATAGAGGGATGGGTAGGTTGTACAGCTAAGGGGATTGAATGTGGATGGAGTCTCACAGCCGACTACTTAGTTTAGCTATGAAACTAATACAGGCTCTGTCACGATTTCTTTAGCGTGACGATATGCCGCAGCTGTCTGTTTTCCGATTCAACATCATTGAAATTGTAATAAAACTTCAGCCACACAATGATGTTTGATTAGAGGACTCAAGGCTGAACAATCAGGAGACCTTATCAATGATCTTTCTCCTCTGGATGCTTTTCAACTGGCTCTTCAGTTCTGAAGTTACAAGGTCTTGTATGTTTTCCTTACAGTATGTCTCAGCACAGAATCCTGACCTAGCAATACAATGTCCCCTCCCATTGACATGGGATAAAGGGTTTTTACTTAATTGAGTTGGCTAACTGAAAGAGTCTGCAAAGCATGTTCCCTCTTTTCATCAGACAAGCTCTTTAGAACATGTTCTACGTCTGTGATGAACGCAGTGTAATATAGTTCAAACAGACATGTTGTGGACACACTTGTTTACCTGTCCTGATTCATATTGCTGCGAAATGCCTGTGTTTGTTAGTTTATGCTGGCAAATCAATAAATATCAGCTCTGATGTGTTACAAAGTATTTAAAAATAACACCAGATTTTATATGGCACCATTATTGTAAAACACGTTCCTTCAATGTTCCTTCTTACATCATTTACTGGAATGGCTCTTCAAGATAAACTTCCTCTCATTCTTCCTCGCCATTTTCAGGCAAGCTTTAGTTTTCCTTCCTTTCCTCTCATCCTTCCAAAAAGACTGATAAGAGTGTGATGAAGCGAGATGTCTCGGCCTAGCAGGATGACAGGTGTGAGGTGCGGAGAGGGACGCCACAGTATGATGTATTATCTGGGATCTGTGTGTGACTGGCGATAGAGATCTACTGGTGGCCATTTTGGGGGCGAAGCATCGTCATTCCAGTGATCTAGTGCCTAGTTTACAGATAATCTCACAGTGGCGTTATCTTCATACCTTTGACTGTCGTTTCAGATGACAGTCACTGAACTGGCTCAAAGAGAAAGAAGAGGAGGGGAAGATATATATGTCAGCCATCCAAACGATCGTAACCCACCACCAAAACCATCACTGCTCTCCTGCTGCTGTCACATTTTTACGCTGTCGTCTAATAGTTGTTCCACATCTTTGACCTTAATACTAACAGTAATTACTGCCTCCTTACTTATAGGATGTTCAAATAGAGGTCAGCATGTACACAATGTACAGTGTTTGAACATATGTACGTTCACGTTATTTTGTGTTTGTGAACAATTTCACATTCACCTTGGGGGTCTTGTTCTGCTTTGAGAACTTACCAGAAGGTTTTCAGAAATTGTTGTCGAACATAATATTGATGGTCTTGTAAGTCACTCACAAGGTTCTTTAAATGAATAGTTTAATGTCATATAAAGCTCCCCTGAGAAATGTATTTCAGACACGACAAGATGTCACTGCTGGGTTCTGCCAGATGGCCTTCTGAGTGACAAGGACACATAACAGGCTGCGTGGAAATTACAGAAAATTACTCCTGAAGTAAATTAATGTATTTTTTTCAACATTTCTTATTTCCCATGATTCAAATATAAAAAATAACAAACATTCTCTCCCCATGTGATTTAATCCACATTTATTTTATTGTATGTTCTCAAATATCTACCCCAAAGTTCACAAGTGATATAGAATAGAAAGGCTAAATGATTGTGTCACCAACATTTTCCATGATCTTTGACACAGTGTATGATTTTTCCCCCCTAAAACGTTAGTAAATTATACATATAAATGTCAAAGAGCAAAGTAGGACATTTCACTACATTTATCTTTGAACACCTGTATACAGTCAAATGATTGCTGGGAAAGCACTACAGGGCAAGGAAGAAAATTGTTCTTCAAACTGGCTGAATGACTAAATGTTATAGACTAAACAGCTCGTTGTGCTGATGGGGAGAGATTACTGATATGAATGATATAAACAATACTTTTCATGTTTTTATTTCCATAAAAGGTTTATACCTTGAGACGTCAACGTTTATACCTTAGGTGTCCAGTATTTTCTAATAAAGACTATTCACAGGGTTGGATATCTGTATTATATATTTTGATATCCAGATAATCGATATAATGAGCATGTATTTTTGCCCTTTCCAAATGGTTTCTTTGGCATGATCAAAAGTGTATTGTTGTGAATAAAGGAAATATCCCCACTTTGAACTCATCCTTTGATTTGTGAGCAAAAAGAGAAACAGTACAGTATTGCATGGCTAAGGGGTTAAAGCAGACAGAAAAAATAGAAGAATTGCATATTCACTTGCTATTATCAAGCTGAATAATAGCTTTGCTTTCATAGATGTTTTCTATTATAGTGGAAATACTGCAACATCTAAAACCACAAGCCCATCTCAAACCTACAACACACATTTCACTTGTGCCACAAGTATGTAGGTTTAACAAAAATGCTGTTACATGAATAAAGAACAGTTAATATACAGTAGAGTCTCATTTGTTGCCTTTCAGTGGAAACATGGAAGACCTGAGTAAAAGTTACGACAGATGGACTTATTGTGTCTAGACTTGTGTGGATGACGGGATGCTTGTCTTCATTCCAATTTCTCATTATGCAGTTCACAGACCTCTCTTCGTCCAATTCTGTTCCATGTCGAACACTGTATTCAGGAAACATTTGCACTCCAGACTTCAGTCTCGTGGCTCTCATTGTTTTGTTACTGCAATAAATCTCCAAAGTCCCACCCTGTTTTCCATAACTGTTCCTGTTGGGCTTAACTGTGTTGCTACAAGTGGATCTCCACTGTGAAGGAGAGGTTTCTTGCAGGGATTTTTCAAGGTTGGGACGCAGCGGTCGGGATGCAGCAGTTGGCCCCCGATGCGGGAACTCTGCTCAATCAAACGCCTGCACCTGGTGCTTCATTAGCTGAGCGTCTTTGTCTCAATGCTCTCCGTTGGCGTGCTCATTCTAGGAATGTCAAAATGAATTACAAATTGTCAGGGCCTGCACTGATGCTGATAATGCCACCAGAGCCAAGCAAGGCGTCTCTCTGAAGAAAAGTTTTTTGAAGAAACAATGTGACTGTTCACACATGCTCCTCAGTATCAATGCTATGAATATGAATCCGCTCAGACAAAAAGCTGCATGTGTATATTGCAGCTCGCCCTTTGTGAGGGTAACTCTTTGTTGTGTTGGGGGTTTAATTCCACTTTTTGTATCTCAATCATTTTCATTTTCGGTCCGTGGCCCAACATCGAAATGGCTAGGCTATGAATATCATTCTTTGGATATTCTTCATCAGTAAAATAAACAAATAAATAGATAATCTCAGGATACAGTTTTCAGCCAAACATTAAACAACTTCCACAACATAAAAACATATACCAACCTATATATAGCAATATACCAGACCTTAACAGTTCAAATTGATGTGATTGTTTCATGACAAACAAGTTATAAGACGCAAATACACACTATACAATTGCAGTTGCAAATAAATGTTGAATCTTACACAAGAAGTCACAAACTGACCTTTAGTTAAATCAACCCCACTCCACATCCAATACATTAAAACTATGACAAATAGAAGATACTTCTTCTGGAAATCTACATGATAAGTACCTGAAAAAACAGGTGATACACTTGTCAACTGCAGAGGGACCTTTTGGCATCTAATAGCTAGTTGCTGGCATCATGAGACCGCCAACAAGCCCTTTCTTCTCTCTTGTCTGCAGTTGGCTACACAAGATGGCACCCTGTAAACTTTGAAGAGATTGTTCCCACCATTCAGTGTTATTGCCTTGGGCAGCTTGCAATTTTTGCCAATAATTGTAATAATAATTGCAATATATGGTTCTGGCTTATCCCTACAAATTATCTGTTATTTCACCAGAGCATAACAATATGTAATCTTTGGTGTCACTCCCCAAATGTTGTCATATATTATAAAGGTTAACCATTGTTCAAAACCATGGCAGATAAAAGTGATGACAAAGTTCCAGACTGGGAACAGTAGAACAGTCAAACCTGCCAAATCATCACACACATAAAAGAAGACAACAATGAAGATGCTTGCTGTTCCTCTGCTCTAAAATCACATTAAATCATGGAGGCATTGCTTATTTAATTAAGTAGGCTACTGTGTAGTCCACTTCAGTGTATCTGTGCTATCTGTCAATTAAAACTCAATCAACCCCCTCCCTTACTCTTGATTGCCATATGCTAATTGACATTTGATATGCTTCCATTTATCAAATGAGGTTATGAGCTCTCAAAAATCAATTCATATCATGGATAATTAGTGCCAATAATTTTGAACAGTTTTGTCTTGCTCTTTCATATTGATTTTCTTCTGTCCTGTGTTCTTCCTTGTGGTAGTATAACACTAACCAGCATGAAGTCCACAACATATACACATGAACAAGCACACACATACTTTTTCCACACATACACACACACACAGACAATTGTAGTCGCAGTTTATCATCATATACTTGTTGCACTTAAATGTGTGTTTGTGCTCCGGTGTTATCCTCTCTTCTCAGTAGCCATGCAGGTGGACATATGTCTCCCACTGTTGTCCTCTGTTCTCAGTAGCTATGCAGGTGGACATATGTCTCCCAGTGTTGTCCTCTCTTCTTAGTAGGTGCCATGCAGGGGAACATACATCTCCCAGTGGAGCTTGTCAGTGGGGAGACTGAAGCAGGTGTTCAGTTGGAGTTGCATTCTCTCTATGCTTAGACGGGGGAAAACATAATTAGTCAAATCAGTATCTGACCGTAAGAAGCAAAAAAGAAAAGTGTGAGTGATGGTGTTTGTGTTTGTGTTTGTGTCTGTCAGGGGTATCTACGAACCATGAACTACAACTGTCTGATTCCTGACCAACTTATGTAGGCCCTATGTACCAGACACTCAGTTAACCGACCAGGAGCATGTGCGCGTGGGGCGCTGGAGTGTGGTCAGAGCCAGTGGCGATTTTAAACCCTTTTTAGGGATGCTCAAGCACCCCTACATTTCATCTCAGCACCCCTAAAAGCAATAACACAAAAATAAAAAATGTAAAATATGATTGTTTATTATCATTTGATGCTGGTGGTTCATGAAGAAAGGGACATCCTTAGTTTTTTCATTCATAAGCGCAGCTAGTTCAGGCAGGGCAATCGGGCAGCGCGCGTCAGTCATTGGGGACGTAAGGCGTCTTACTCCACCTTCCTTTCCTCTGCCCACTACCACACCCATGTTAGCAGCGCATATCCATTGGGCCACGTCTGATAAGGCATCTTTAAAAGACGCGCGGACACGCACACACTCACCCCTGTTGTTGTATGATCAGTGCTGCTGCCACCCTCCACCGTCCCCTTCTCCCCCATGCTGTCTGTATGTTCTATCCACCAGGGGGATTATATCTCTGTTGCTCCCTGCCTCATATGTCATGTATGTATGTGTTGCATCGAGGAGGCAGGGAGTGCTTCCTTTAGATAATCCACTCCGCCAAAGTTAAATCTGCATGTCCATGTCATGTAACAATAAATGCTCAAATCTAATACGTGATTGTCTTGACTGAAATTCAATATTTTGTATAATAATATATAAAAGTATTAATTGTTATCTGGCTCTGGAACCAATCGTCACTCCTATACCTAAACCTCACAGCCAATCAGAAGCAGAGTGGTGAGAGGTTTACAGACCCATTTTACATCTAGTAGAAACAATTTTTATACAATATAAGAAATCATGTTTATCGAATGTGTGTTAGCTTTACAGTAAGTGATTCTTTTGACTTTTGCTTTTTTAAGTAGTTCAATACAGGTAAAGTTTTTTTATGATGTATGCCCTACAAAACATTTATTTATGGTTAAAAGAACATGACATTGTTTACAAGACCACAGATTCTACATAGATCCAGCCACTTATTTTTGCTCTCAAAGTGCACCAGATTCATGTCTTTAACTTTAACATTTAATAAAGGTCGGGGGTTCGCCGTATCCTTCTCACCTTTTTATACCCCTGACCTGTTTGCATGCCTGTTATTAGCAAGGGGGTTTAGCACTTTTGCAAGTCACTGTATTTATGTCACATTCTCATTGGGGGCTGAGCACCCCTCAAGGTCTGATCCTAGAATCGCCCCTGGTTGGAGCACTCTTGTTTTGTTTCCAGTGTTTAAATCAAGGGGTCAGGAGAATGACTTAAGTGTCTTTTTTGAACTATTTTTTTTATAATAGAAACAGTCCATCAATAAACAGTCTGTGATTAGTTTCTTACCAGCAAGCGTCCCCGAATCCCTATAAAAACACATTTTCCTTTAGAGGTACGAATGTTTTTGCCTGTCTAATCCTGTGAAAATGTACCCTACCAGGACTGTAATCACAGAAGCAATCAAATCTCTCACTGTGACTACGTAATTGGTCTTTGTGGTATGACAAAGAACCAGTGCGAGTGGTTTTTCCCTCGATTATTCACACACTTTGTATATTTGTCTTCCAGGGCAGTCATAGCCCACAATTAGTGGTACAATGTGTGAATTGGCATTGATGAGAGTGGGAAGTGAAAAAGGCTGAAAGCTTAGTTCAGTGTATACTCAGCACCTTATTTAATCCTGCTATCCCAAACCAAGTTTGTATTTCTTGCTCTAGTTTAATCTGCAGAATGCTCACTGATTATGTATGCATCATGCCAGCTAGTACAGTCAAGCCACTGTCTCCCTTTCTACCTCTGTTCCCCCTTCCCATACATATACCATTGGAACATATGTGTATTGTGATCTTGGCACTTAGGTGAGAATGAGATGGTATTTTACTGTTAAAAATGTTGAGCTCTGCATTATGCAGGAGAACACAGTGGACTGGTGATTCCTGTGTTCTCATCTTACGCGGCACATAGACTATTCTTCTCCACCTGGGGTTCCAGGCACACCGAGAAAAAAATAAACCTCAGAAGAAACGCGTTAAATTCTGTATACTGGAATGCAGAGCCTTATTATACTCCCACTCCAACCACAAACCACTGGTCTCACTACTGTCTGAGGAATGTCTGCAACACTCCTTAGGTGCATGCATGCAAAGACTGCATAACACCCATGCATATGTACTATCTCTGTCTGAGAGAAGGTTTGAATGCAAACCCAAAGAACAAGGCAGCAGTAAGCGGGAAAACAACAGCCATGAAAATGAAATAACTGCCTCTTACTCCTGACTCCACACTCATTCTTATTTGTCTCTCGTTCAGATTTTGTTTGTCGTTTTGAATAGAATATTTATTTTGTCCAAATGTTGTAGCTCGTCTTTTTGTATTGTACTGCATGTGAAAGGGATTATGTAGCGTGTTGGGGAAGGGGTACTGCAGGGGTAAGAATCATAGTGTGTCCACCGGTGAGTGCAGAGATGACTGACTGTTGACAGCTGAAAGGTTGACTTTCCCTGATTTATCTGTGTGAAAATAATTTCAGCTTTGTTGTGTAAACTATGGCTTGTATTAATGGCAGCAGTGCATTTCCTTAGGCCTACGATCACCTACACACACACACACACACCCACACACACACAGTGAGTACACATGCACACACCTTATTCCAATGAATTATTTACGACAAGCCGTCTATTTCAGGGGGTGGGAGTCCTTCAGCATTGATTCCTACGATGGGTTCTTGGTGTCTGTGTGAATAGGGGTGGACAGGAGGGTGCACAAGAGCCTCTTATTTCAGGAGAGGATGGGAGCAATTAGCAGTAGGCAAGCTGCTGGGAGCTGGCCAGGATTCCTTTGCATTAATCAGCATTTTTTTCACCAGTCAGGAGAGAAGGCGTATGAAAGAGAGCCATCTGGTGGAGACTTTCCACACAGACTAACACGTTGACACATGTTGTTTCCTTGAGCCTCATCTCTTTGAATACAAACAACACTAATAGTTGATGCTTAATCATTTGTCTCTTGTTTTGCTATTTTGAACTGCTTATAAAGAACTGACGTAGGACCAAATGGATCTTTAACATTGATTTAATTTATTCTTTAAAAGTTTTCCAATCCTCTTCTTGGATTACAATCTCAGATGCACCACTGTAACTCCAATGGCACTTTTCCACTTTATTGTAACAGCTCAACGCGACCAGACCCTTCTCACCTTTCCATTGGGAAAAGGCAGGATGCTGGTCTGACCAGAGCCATAGATCTGGGTCTGACCAATTGACGCAGTGATGTCACAGACCATGATTGGTCTTTGAGGGCAATGGTTGTACCATTAAAGAATGTCCTATTTTATGAGTTTATGCAATTTGTTATTACTTGGATGGGTCATTTTTATCTATTGAGCTATGGAAATGGGTTTAATCCACATTTTGACACTGCTGTCCCTAATTTGAGGGAAGAGTTGCATATGGGTCAGTTCGTGGGTTAAGTGCAGTAGTTTTGGTCCTATAAAGTCAGGGCATTTATGTCACTGATAGGAGAGGAAGGTAGGTGGATACCCTACCTCATGGCTGTCACAGAAAACCAGCTGGTGTTAGTTAATGGCATATATATTTACTTGCTATTTTTGTTATTTGAAATACCTTTAGTAAAAAACGGTTTAGGGTTAGTTTCTCTGCCACTTCCAGTGGACCGTACCCCCATCGTATTCCAACCACCAAGATCCGTTGCGGCCTTTGCTTCAAGCTGAGGCGCTTGTGTTGAGGGATTACCAGCTACATTGGGTGTAGTATTTGGCAGTGGAAAACTAAGTAGGCCTACCTGGTATGAAAAGCAAGTAGAGTCCAGTCCAGTCGAGCTGGTACCATGTGGTGGAAAACCGACTTATGCTAAGCATGAGAGTGTTTTATGTCGCTAAAGTGAACTCTCATTCCGCCTCCCTCCTCATCTCCAGCTCAACGCTCAGTCCCGTTTAGAGGCTGCATGCTGTTGAGAACCACTGCTAATGCACAGGTCCGCTGAACCACATAACAGGAAACAACTGAGAGATAATAATCTTCCACAGGAGGGGAAACAATATAACTCAAAGACCATCGCCATTCCATTCCTGCTTATTGTGCTGCTGATGGTCCTTCAACCCTGCTGCAGAGATCCTACGCTCTAGGGCAGATGTGTGAGGCAAGCGTGGCATGCTGAGAAGCTACGGTTGAGATTGTTTTTCAAACCTTAATGAGGTTTAACGCAAGGCTATGTAAATCTATGTGGCATTTGCATCTGATTCAAATAGATGTGATTGGAATCAGTGTCATAATACGGGTCAATCTGACATATAGTTTTGGTCGCATAATTAGATTCCTATAAACGAGTATCTTAAATTATAAGCAACATTGTTACACTGCGGTCCATTATTCTACAACTGACGAGGCAGTGAATGTCACATCTGATGCAGAAGCTTTGTACATTTCCAAATATGTAATTAGCTCAAAGCATCGCTGTTTCGTCTTTATGATTTTTTTCTGTATTCAGTAGCACAAATCAATGTTACTTTAATTGTTTTTCAAGAAATGTGTGTTTTTCACACTTGAGCAATTCTTTTATGAGAAGTAGTTGAATGTCCACACTTGTTTGTAAAGGCCATTGCTTCACCATGGCAATGGTCACACTGGCATAGGAACTGAGTTAGACGTGTTCACCTCAAATGGGTTGAATCAACCTATAGCTACCTTATATTTTCAGGGGTGGGGTCGGCTTTGATTAATAGTAGGAAATGTGTCCCCGCTATGCCCTTGGCAAAGGCAAATTACACATCTACAGCAAACTGTGATTGACTGACCTTTAGGGTACATCTTTCCCTGCTTGGCACTTTAGTGAGAAGGTCAGAAAGCCAATTTACGTAAAATGTATCTTAAGTGTAAGGAAACATGAAATACTTCCTGTTAATTAAGAAAATAAAACAAGCCAACATCTTTACTATAGTTCTGCTGCACAAATGATCATAGCAACATTAATAATATGGTGTTTCAATTCCTCAATCCTTCAGCAAGAAACTATATAGAACCTTAATCCAGATGCTTTTAACAGAAATAACCATTCTCTAGCAGATTGGCAGATTACAAAATAGCTCTTTGAAGTGCCTATCGGAAGATGTATCTTCTTGAAGTATATTATAATGCCATCACACAAGGTACATGAGGAATTAAAAATGGTCTCAAGGATAGGGACTCATTACTACCCATCTCAAATGAAGTTTTATCATGCAGCAATGGCCCTGAATGCTTCTGCATGTTTTTCAAGGCACTCTTTCATTACAGATAACAAAGCTCTAGGAATGTGGCTGATCAAAATGGAGTTCTGACTTTTACTTTCTCAAACTTTAAATTAAGCTTGAAAGATTCCACCATGCTGCAATAGGTTAGATGTGGATCTGGGTAGATTGAATCACTCAGGTCCTATTTGCTGCTCTCCTCATCCACAATGTTTGTTTTCCTTTGTTAAATCGGTCATGTGTAACGAAGCTGGTCCTTGTAAAAGAGTGTGAGATAGCTAATAATGGGGGCCATCAATTACAAGCAAAAATTGGGCGTCTTGTTGCCTAACAGGTTTTATTTGGCTCTCATGAAAGAAATGTTTACCCCATATAATGAGATTTACTTCAAACTATAAAACTTTGTGTTGTGGAGAGACACGCTGCTTCTGCTAATCAAACTGATTGGAAAACTGATCAGAGTGACTATGACTGCAGTTACTATAGGTACTGTTACGTTGTTACATAGTAGTTTATGTAACTTTAATGTCAAGTTTGGCCACAAAAATATTAATTCACCATTTAATCAAGCAAGCATGGCAAATACCACAATAATTTAATCTAATCTATCAAATCGCCAAATCAATTAGTGCTAGATTTCACATACCAGCAAATACACATGCTAACTAGTTGTAAAGTAAACTTTCCATCCTGGTTTGCAAGGCATAACTTCACAGTTTCAAATATAATTAGAAACTTGTTTACAAGACCAGGTACGTTTTAAGACTTTGGCCCAATCAATTATTTTAACAAAAAACCTTCCGTTCAAAAAGATCCATCCATGTCTCCATATGTTTTGATATTCTAAAAAGCTTTCATGAAACAGTATCCACTTCAAAGAACTAATCTCACCCCATGACCCATGACTTTGCCGGCCTCAACTGTTGAACTGTATATCTCTGTAACAACCAAGAGCATGTTTTTGACTAAAAACATTTATTTAAAAAAAGGTTTCTATAAGGTACACCAGGGGTGTATTCCAGAAAGCAGGTTATGAGACATACATGGGTAAGGTAACTCCCCAGCTGACACTGAAACCCAACATTGTAGCAACATTGCCAGTAAGTTGCTGTTACATTTTGTGTCAGCTGGATAGCTAATTTACCTGTTTATGACGCAGAACCTGCTTTCTGGAATACCCCCCTGCAGTATAGTGTGTATGCATTTGTATGTGTTTTTATTTACACAAAATTACCAAATTAATTGCATACTTATTTTTCTTTAGTTTTGTTCTTTTAAACCTGTAACATCCATTGCCTTGACATTGAGGCGCACTGTGAATTAAATGCTATATTATTCTCATTAGAATGGCTGTCAACCTTTTAGAATATCCACTGCCTTCTTTGTAGTTGTGGCTTGACAATTGTGAATGTGAATTATTTGGGCTAACATCTTATCTGAACTTGACACATCTCCACATCTGACACAAATCCACATCTGAACTTTGCCTAATTACATCAGTTTGCTAAGCATGCTATCCTATAAGAACATGGAAATGCAACTCAGACCAACAGTCATTGAATTGTATTGTTTTTCAGTTCCATGTTGACTGAGTAATGCCCTCTGCCTCCAGAGGAGTTGCTTTGATTAGAGATCCTTCAAATCTGCTCTCTGAGGAGGTGAATTTATCTATCTCAACTTATAAGAACATGGGAACTCTATATTTTACACATTTTTGCTGAGACAGGTGGCTGATTTTGTACAGTGACAGCAAGCTGTATGTTCATTTTCAGATCATATTGAATAAGTCATTGGCTAAGGAAGGGTGGAATTAAATTGACTACATACATTTTAAAATAGACAGATTGTTTTGGTGCATATAGCCAAAACATGTCAAATCATGTCTTCATGAGAAGCTATTAACCAAGTACATTAGTTTTATACTTTGAAACTAGGACATTAATTTTTTCTTCCAAAGAATGCACCGTAATTGGATAGGAAATACTTTGACCTCATCATTGAAAAAAGGTTTTTCTCTGAAGTACATAAACATGTTGACAAAAAGAATGCAATTTCTCAGAAACTTCAGTTGAAGGACGTGTCATAAAAGCAGACATAATTCAACAACTTTAGTGTAGCATGGACATAAAACCAATTAAAAAGTGCATAATTAGGACTTGCCATTTCATAATGCTCTGAATGAATTGTTTTGGGAAGTCTAGGGACCCTCAAAGACCGGCGGGCCTGGGAAGAAAAGGCTGTAATGAGGACTGCTGGCCTTGCATACCCATGAGCTTCTAATTGGCTGGATGACCTAAAACAGACACCTGTAGGGCAAGAAGGGTCACAATATGAAGAACACTGCCCTCTGGACATTCTCCTCCAATGGAAGCACTCAGCAGGGTGTGTGTGTGTGTGTGTGTGGAGGGGGGGGGGTGACCTCTGCTACTGGCTTTGACCCCTCCAATATGCAAGCTGTAATGAATGCACCAGACCACACACTCCTTACCGGGTGTTGTATGTTCCCCTGGTGTTTGTACCACTAATAGGCAGGTTGAGTATTCTTGTTGTGCCTCCATAAATTGGCATGCGCTGTCTGTACGTGTGCAGGGTATGAAGATGATTTGCATGGGTGGTGTTAAATATGGATATTACTATGGAGTTTCTTTCAAGCAATAAGGGTATATGTGTTTGTGTCAAAATATAACCTCCCGTCACCAAGCTTTAAACATCCCTTCATTCCTACAGGCCCCATTGTAGAGTGCTGGATTGAACAGCATTCAGATCCTGATTCAAACGTCTGCTGCTCTTCAATATTCAGAGCATCAAAAGCATGGCAAATGAAGGCCTCACGGCCACCTCACACTGTGTTCCCCACCAGGAGCACCATTGATCCCGAGCTTTGAAGCACTGTCCGCCACATGGGGGCGGACGGAAGAATGAGAGGAAGTGCAGAGATCGCTCTGCCTCCTCCAGGTCCAAAGTTCTCTATTATTTCAATCAGGCCGGTGTTCAAAGGCTGCCCCCATACTCTACCCGATAGAGCAGGTGGGTGAGGAGTGAAGGGGTAAATGCGTTGGTTTTGGGATGTGCTCCTCCTCTTATCGACCTTTCCATCTAAATACTGACTTGTTGGATTCGAGCATGGAGAGAGCAGTGTTGACAGGACTAGAGGGAGTCGCTTTGCACTAGAACATGAATTGAGATTGCACTTTCACTTAAGGATGTTCATTTTAGGTTGAACAGACAGTCTGCCCTCCCTCTGCAAAAGGAATTGTTACAAATTCATCATACACAAATTCAGTTCTACAAACAGAAATGTGAGATTTGGGAGAATTGCATATCAGCTAAAGAGCTATGGTAACGAAACCTCAAAACAGTATGACTCTCCCTGTGGACACCAATGCTACGGAAGGTATTCTCCACAAAAATATTTGGATACCAGAAATCTTTTGAATAAATGAAGTGTAAAATAATAAACCCCAAAGGCCAGCATTAATGCTAAATGGTAATACGCATTGTGTGACCCCCTTGGCATCATACACACAATGTATTGCACAGCAGGACTAGCGTCGAATTCTGTGCTCAAATGAAAACGTGGGGTACAGAGGAAAGGGGGCAGAGAGGAATCTTGAATTCACCGTTTTAGTCACAGCACATTCATTTTCTGCAGACATTGGGTCTATTATGATTCAGCCGTGTCACAGTGTGTGGTTATAAGGAAGCTGTTCAGGGGCTACACTGGAGAGTTTTCAATTTCTTTATTACTAAACCAACAAAAGTAACAATTTGTATTAGGCTTTAGATATTTTATCCTTTTAGGGAAAAATGCACAAAAGGTCTCAAGAGGTGACAAAAACAGCTGCCACATGACCAAGCTCATAATATAAATCACTGTAGACCCAGCCCATAAAATAGAAGCGCAAGGTGCCATGCTGAAATGACAACACTAACCTGTCACCCTACTGACATGTTCACAGTCTGGACTGATATTAGCAAAGCGCAGAACCCTAAAGGCTGAGCTGTTGCTTACAAACAGCTCAAATAACACCTGCTCGCCCTCTGAGGTGATCAACATGTGCACGTCAAATCAAATCAAATCAAATCAAATTTATTTGTATAGCCCTTTTTACACGCAAGCATGTCACAGAGGGCTTCACATGCGCCCATAGAACTGCCCCTCAACCAACCTAAACCCTCAAGGAAGACAAGGAAAAACTCCCAGAAAAACTCCCACCGGGAGAAAAAAATGGAAGAAACCTTGGGAGGAGCAATTCAGAGAGGGATCCCCTCCTCCAGAGACGGTTGGTAAGAGAGAGGAGCAGAACACAAGCTAAACATAGTCATACAGTGTCAATGGGTTTTGAAACACCAAAATCCATTGTTCGGCTTTATAGACGTTGGATGGGACCGGGAAACTCGCTGTTGGCCGTCATGGAGACTGGATTCCGGGTGACGACCTGGTTCAGCGTTGGCAGACCGACGACCAAGCAGGTCCTGACAGCTCAAACCCCCCACACCACAGGGAATGTGTGGGGGGGGGACAGAGAGGAGAGCAGGGATTAGAGAATGCCAGGAGCAGCTAACAGTTACAGTCAAAATAGAATGAGATCCCCACCGGTCAAGTGTGGACTAGTGCAGCAATTTAACAGAGCAAAAAGGGTATTTGATGCAGCCCCACACACCAAAACAACGACAGCCCCCCTCAGTTGGAACATGAAATCTGTTCCAGGGGAAAGAACTCTAAAGTAGGTTATACTTATACGAATAAGGATGAAAACAGCCAGTCCCCCGTTGTCTCCAACTAGTAATAAAAACTATAACAGTAACAATATACAGCAACGGAACTATAATAATAATAATACTAACAATATACAGTAACAGGTTTACTTTATTTGTAACATCTAGCTGGGCAATGTGAACATAAGCTATAATTAAAATTTAAAAGTTACACACATAGGCAAGCACACATCCCAGGTTTACATAGAAAGTACACACATACTTCCCTTTAACAATCATAGAATTGACTAAACAAGAACGTTTTTAATCTAGTTTTAAATGTCGAGACAGTATCAGCTTCCTTAATTGAGATGGGTAATTTGTTCCAAAGAAGAGGTGCTCTATATGAGAACGCCCTACCTCCAGCAGTTTTTTTCTTAACTTTGGGTATTACCAGATAGCCGGCATTTTGAGATCTTAGAGACCTTGCGGGGCAATAGGGTGCAAGGAGACCGGAGAGGTACAGTGGTGCCAATCCATGCAGAGATTTGTAAGTTAGTAGTAGAACTTTGAAATCAGCTCTGGCTTGGATAGGGAGCCAGTGTAAAGAGATAAGAGTCGATGTTATATGATCAAACTTTCTAGTTTTAGTCAATAGTCTAGCAGCAGCATTTTGCACCCGCTGTAAGTTTTTTAGGTAGGTAATTGGGAGGCCAGAGAACAACACATTGCAGTAGTCCAATCGGGACGTAACAAAAGCATGTATTAGTTTTTCAGCATCATCCTTTGAGAGGAATTTTCGTATTTTGGCAATATTACGTAGATGGAAAAATGCTGTTCTGGTGATTTGCTTAATATGGTACTCAAATGAAAGGTCTGGGTCCATTGTGACTCCCAGATTTTTTACCAGCTGGCTTTGAGATACTTTGACGCCGTCTAAGTCTAAGGTTAGATGGGATAAATTATTTCGGTGTTTTTTCGGACCAAAAATTTGAACCTCGGTTTTATCCGAATTAAGAAGAAGGAAATTTGCAGTCATCCAAGTTTTCAACCCGGAAACACAGGTTTCCATAGCATGTGGAAATTCTCCCGGCTTTATAGACATGTATAGCTGAGTATCATCTGCATAGCAGTGAAAATCTACCCCAAAACTTCTAATTATGTTTCCTAAAGGCAACATATAGAGTGAAAATAACAGAGGGCCTAAAACTGAACCCTGTGGTACTCCGTATTTTACAATGGAGCTCCTGGATGAGCAACCATCATAGTGGACATATTGTGATCTATCAGATAGATACGATCTGAACCACTGAAGTGAAGTACCAGAAATCCCAACATAGTTCTCCATACGTTCCAGGAGAATCTCATGATCTACAGTGTCAAAAGCTGCACTTAGGTCTAGAAGAACAAGGACAGAGCTAAAGCCCGCGTCAGAGGCTAATAATAGATCATTGACTACCTTGGCTAATGCAGTTTCAGTGCTGTGGTGAAGACGAAATCCAGACTGGAGAGGTTCATAGAGCTGATTTGAGGAGAGGTGCTCAGTGAGCTGTTTTGCCAAAGCTTTTTCCAAAATTTTTGAGAGAGATGGCAAATTTGAAATGGGCCTGTAATTGCTAAGACAACCTGGATCCAGGTTTGGTTTTTTAAGAAGGGGCTTGATAATAGCTTGTTTGAAATCGTCAGGGACTTGTCCAGTTACAAGAGATTCATTAATAATACTAAGCATGGGCGGTCCAATAATATGGAGAAGTTCCCTACAAAGTTTGGCAGGGAGGGGATCGAGAAGGCAGCTAGTGGGTTTCGAGGAATCTATCAGCTTGATGAATGCTTCCATAGAAATAGGGTTAAAGTGAGTGAGAGTCTCAACATGCAGAATGCTGGGTACAGAGGGAAAATCAGTGTTGATGGCCACTCCTCCAGGACTAGTCTGTAGTTTGTCCCTTATTGCATAGATTTTTTGGTCAAAGAAATCTAAGAAATCATTGGGAGAGAGATCTGAACTAACACAGAGTGTACTTTTCTTAGTGAGTTTTGCAACAGTATCAAATAGGAACTTAGTGTTGTGTTTGTTCTTACTAATCAACTTAGAGAAATATTCTGATCTGGACCTGATGAGGACTTGCTTGTACTCTATTTGGCTGTCCTTCCAGGCCAGGCGGAAAACCTCCAATTTAGTGGTACGCCACTTACGCTCTAATTTTCTAGTGGGCCTCTTGAGAGTGCGGGTTTCCTCTGAATACCATGGAGCCAGTTTCTTGTCTATTCTTTTCCTTGGTTTGAGTGGAGCAACAGAATCTAGGGATTGCTGAAGAACCAAATTCAGATCCCTTGTTTTAGCATTTAATGATTTATTCGGGACATCAAGTGCTTCTAGTGCGGCGGGTAGAATACTAGCCAGTTCCAGAGCTGTATTTGGGGTTAAGCAGCGGCTAATAGAAATATTCTGGGTGCCTCCAAGGCTCTGGCAGAGATCCATTTTAAAGGTTACCAGGCAGTGGTCTGATAATATAGGATTGTGGGTATGAACAATGACATCACTAATCTTGATTCCCCGCGTGAGAACTAAATCCAATGTATGCGAGTGAAGATGGGTAGGTTTAGAAACCACCTGAGTGAGACCTGTGGAATCCATAAGAACAGTAAAGGCCTTACTTAGAGGATCTTTTGGGTCATCGACATGAATGTTAAAATCACCCATAATTAAGATATTGTCAGTGTATGTCACAAGATCAGCACTAAAATCAGCAAATTCCTCAAGGAAGAGGGAGTATGGGCCAGGGGGCCGGTATAGAGTAACTATACAAAACGAAGGAGGGGGGGCAACAGTAGTAGAATTAGTCCTTTTTAAAGTAGTTGGTGGTTTCATACAAATTATCTCAAATGATTTAAAGGTATTGACAGATTTTAGGCTGAGGTTGAAGCTAGCTTTATATAACATAGCAACACCACCACCTTTCTTTGAAACACGAGGGATGTGTGAATACGCAAAATCAGGAGGCGAAGCTTCATTCAGGGGGAAATATTCATCAGGTTTTAGCCAGGTTTCGGTGAAACCAATCAGGTCCAGGCTGCAGTCAGACATCAGATCATTAATCAAAACGGCCTTTGTGGATAGAGATCTGATGTTTAGGAGCCCAACATTCCAGTATGGGTTTTTGGCAGCTTTAGACGTAGATAATACTTCTGAAAAGGTGGCACTGTTATCAGGAAACTGAGTTGGAAGAGCAACGGGTGAGCAAGGCTGAATATATATTAAATTGGTATAATTCCTAATAATTGAGGGCCGGAATTTGGAAAAAGGGCGGGGGGCCGACACCGTCTCAATGGGAAAAACAACATCAGCAACCACCCTGGCTACACTACAAGCTGAGCTATCGGGGCCCCAACAGCTCACAGCATGCCTATCAACATACCTATCAGACTCTCTAAGAGACTGTAGCCCGGCTTGTTCTAGTGAGTGTCAGGTCTGCTTTAGAATAGCTTCAATATTCCTAGACAAAAGAAAAGCACCTCTCCAGCTAGGATGGAGCCCGTCACTTTTCAACAAGCCAGGTTTGGCCCAGAAACGAGACCAATTATCTACAAATCCTAAACCCTGTTCTGAGCAAAAGCGAGCCAACCAGCGGTTGAGAGAGACAAGCCTGCTGTAGATCTCGTCAGTCCCCCTAGCAGGTAGTGGGCCAGAGACTATTACTCGATGCCGACTCATCTTTTGAGCAAGGTCACATGCCCGAGCAATATTAACCTTCGTGACCTCTGACTGCCTCAGCCTAACATCATTGGTGCCGACATGAATGACAATATTCTCATACCTATCATCAGTGCGTGCGCCATGTGCCTTAGCTTGGGCATTTGCCTTAGCCCTAGTGCTAGCCAGCACCCTAAGATTAGCTTCTATGTCGGTAGCTCTGGCCCCAGGTACACAGTAAACTGTCGCTGGTCCCTCCAATCTAATGTTACGAGTGATGGAGTCACCGATCACTAACGTCTGCGGAGTCCCACTCCCACCATGCTGCAAAGGTGAAACCGGTGGGGCTAAACTTGAGTCCTCACTCACGCTAGGACTCCCTGTCTGTGATGTTGCGCCAGTCGCATCTAAAGTTACTAGCATACGTTCTTCCTCAAGCGACTGAACGCGACTCTCTAATAGAGTCAACTTTTCGAACAAAATGACACATGTAGGACAATGTGAGTGGGTGTGAGACATTATAATTAACTTACGTTAATAGTTTATGCCAGCCAAGATAATTCGTCAGAACGTTGAATTGGCTAGTTCAACAGGAACAGTAGCGTCGAGCTCCAAGGAAAAAAGCCGTGCCGAGTAAACCTATAATTGAGACAGTAGATGTATAGATTACATCGGTAACGACACAATAAATGAATAAATGAAGTAATATATAAAATATAGCAATAAACAAGACAAAAAAGTTTGGGAAAAGTTTGGAGCAGCTCAGGTGCAGCGCGGTAGGTCGTCAGACAGGAAACAGTTCAACGTCCACCGGTTTGTTAATTATTTTGATTTGTGCATCCATGTTTGGCTGTGTAGGTGTGAGACAAGGTGTTTCCATACTGCATGTAAGCATTCTTTAATAAAACACAATTTTTGGAAGTGACAACAGTCAATCACGGTATACGTTTTTGGGTCAGGTTGTCACTGAACATAAGCGTTGTCTGGCGATTCATTTGTCCAGTGATGGATTTTTTTTTATACTACAAGGTTGCATCTGGCTTCAGTGTTTCATAGTTAGATCGGTTAATTAAACCAGAAGAATGCTGATCGTTGTACAGCTGGGTCCTAACCAGTTTGTTACAAAAACACAATACATTTGGAGGGCTGGAAAACTGAGCGCCTGAAACCAGACCCAACCCTAAAAATAGCTGTTTTAATTGACGTCTCCTGGAGAGCTTACCACCTGTGGTCAGAGTCTTTAGTTCTAAGCGGGGTTGGTCTATGTTGCATTGTGCAATGGCTTTGCACAAGATAAACAGACTTGTTCTCTACAGTAAACGTACCTTTGCGGAGCACCGTGTTTGTGTGTGTACCCATGCTGTGTGTGTGTGTGATGGTGTGCATAAGATTGGAGGTCCACTCCACACTCAAAGTGCATCTCTTTTATTTACATCTCAAATAACATTGAGGTCAATAACTCCTGGAATGAACCTGGTCTTGGATTCCCAAGGGGTATTTCTTCTGGCCATGAGTAGCATTCTCACTTAATGAGTAATATATCATTCATTTACAATAGTATATGATATATTCACCCCATAAATCATTAACAGTATAGATTGTAATATATATATTGAAAAATATCAAAACTGTAAAAAAAAAAATATCAGTGGAACTCATTCAAGCAGTTAACTCAAGAGACCACATTAGAATATGGTTATTCCACACATATGGTCTTTGTGATATTGCAGTAATTATTGCGTTGTGTGGAGGGCAAAGAAAGGGTATCTGCATATTGTACAGCTTTAAGACCAACGCTTAGCCAACCCCCTGGTCTAATTTAAATTAAGTTACAAAGGTACCTTAGCAGAAGGTGAATACTGAATCTTAATTAAATCTCCAGCTGCCTCTGCACTTTAATTTATCTTAATGTGAGACGGTCACATAGTGTAATAAAGGCCGTTGCTAATGAAATCATAACATTGAGGCACCAGCAAGAGTGTGTAGTTTTAGCTATTTGGTTAATATTTCTATTTGACTAAGTCATTGCTGCCTTATTGGGCAATCTCTCTGACAACTTTGTACTGTGTGCGAGACACAGAGTGAACAAACTTTCTTTTCAATTTGCTGTTTGGTGTGTGGTTCAGGACACCCCCTTCACTCTACCTGGGTGAGATATGATGCCATGATTTTCAAATGGGGTATTTTGTTTGTATTTATTTATTATAGTATGCCATGTGGATTTATTTAAATATGACAACTCTCCAAATAATTGGGTTCTATATCAGTTGAAGTGGACTAAGGAATCAGCTAGTTAAAACAACTGTTGTTGAACTATTCTTTAGTGAATACCAGAGGAACAGCAGTGATGGAAGAGCTGAACAAGAGCTGAAAGAGTTAAAGAAACTAGTAAGGCAGCTGCTATACTGTAGGGAAAAACATTTCAAACTGCAGTCCTAAAAACTAGTATAATCTTGTTTACATGTGTTCACTGACTAATCCTGGAGATATTCTCATTAACGAAAGGGTCAGTGTTAAATAGCTGTGCTGTGTTTCCGCCCTCTCTCTCCCTTATACTTTGTTGATCTATCAATATGTGTGCCTATACAGCTTGAGTCATCTGATTTACATAAAGTGTGCTGAATTACAAAATGGGTCAGGAAAGCGAGGAGGATGAATAGCGAAGCATGGAGACGAAATGTGAAAAAGCATTCTGTATTCATGAGGACCTGGACGGCGATACTGGAGCGGAGAAGGCCCTATTGAACCGGGCCACAAACAAAAGAGAGACGTGTGTGAATGCTCTGGCATGTGTGTTCTTCCTGAGACTGCTCTTTAAACAGTCACTGGTGAACCTGCCTCTGTGCCTTTACATCTCTATCCTCACCATGGGGATGCATGTGGAGGGTACCCTGCTGAGTCCTCTTTGTCAAACAGCTGTGTCTGTCCGTCTGTCCGTCCGTCTGTCTGTCTGTCTGTCAGTCTGTCAGTCTGTCCTGCTGTTGATCTGTCCAGCTTGCGTCAGTCTGGCTGATTGCCCTTCTGTCTGTTTGTCTGTGGGTGTTTGTCTGTATTTGAGCGTGTGTAAGCCCACATTCTGGTGATTGAAGTTGGCGGGCCCTTGCCGTGTCTCTTTGATGCGGAGCGCCAGGACTTACGATCCACAGTCTATGATCCTAGAGATCGGCCCCTATATTATTAGGAATAGACCATGCGTAATCTGGGGTAATCATGTTGATGTCTCTCTATATCCATTCTCCCTCTCTTTCTCTCTTTACCTTTCTCTCTAACTCTTTCTCTGTTGTGCACTCTCTCTCTCCAAAAAATAATAAACAATGACAAAAAATCTCTCTCGTTCTCTCTGTATCACATGATGAATACAATGTGGTATAGTATTAAATACTGATGTGGTGTTTGCTTGGCTTTCAAACACATGACACCAGCTCACACCCCATGTTTGATTTAACTCAGTTTAGACCACAGTTGTCAAAGGTGTCAATGAACTGTTATTTCTCTATTCAGCCTAGTTGATGGAGTGGATTTGAAAAAAGTGACTGTAGTACATTCTGTGTTAACAGAGCTACGGTCAAATTCTCAAATGGCAAATAGGGTATGTGTTTGTGTTGCTATGACAACATTGATGCACGTGACAAAACGACCTAGTTCAACTAAATGTTAACTTTAGTAAATGTACCTCATGGTGATTTTCAACTGCCCTTTCAATCCCTGACACAAAACGAATTGAAAGTGATAAATGAAAATGCATCATATTTAAGCACATCATTGGAAGAGTTTAGGGTTGAGGCCTGTGTCGCGCCAAATGGATGACATTTGGCGAGCCTCTCTCTGAACACCTGAAGTGTTGTTGTACACATACCTGCCTTCCTTCCATGTCTCATTACACTGTCCTATACCAGTGTCTCCATCAGTATTCTTGTCTGGCTTCTTAGTCCCCACAGTGATGCCTTCCACACCCCCTCTCCTCCTCTGTCTGCAGGTATCAGATACTCTCCCCAGAACCTCTGACAAGAGAGACGACAAGCTCCAGTGATTCACATGAGCTCTCCCTGGAATCCAGGAGGTGCAGACACCTTTCATCTGTGGCAGGCAGAGTAGAGTTAGAGGGAAAGTTTGGGAGACTATCATTTGTTATAAGGTTTCCCCCTCAAATATGCCATACTTTAAGGTAATGAATTGTCATTGACATTCCCTCATTTGTGGATACTGATGTTGGCGAAGAGACATAACATGCCATACACACTCCAATAACAGTATCTCGTCCACTTGGTCTGCAGTATGCTTATGGACAATTCCAGACCAAAGTAGAATGTCCAATTTCCCTTTACCAATGGACACAATCAGGAATATTGCCTGGGCTAATAAGCAAGCATCTATCATGTCAAAAAGGCCATAGATGAGCCAGCCTCCCCAGTAGTGATGTGTCGTTCGTGAACGATTCGTTCATTTTGAACGAATCCTTATAAGGACTCGGGAGTAACGAGTCCTCTCAACGAGTGATTCGTTCATTTCCCGACTCGGTCTTTCTACGAGTCTTTGGATCATTTTTCACGTGACCTGTATAGGCTCTGTAGCTAGAGGAAACGAACGATTCGTTCCTTTCCCGACTCGGTCTTTCTACGAGTCTTTGGATCATTTTTCACGTGACCTGTATAGGCTGTAGCAAGAGGAAACGAACGATTCGTTCCTTTCCCGACTCGGTCTTTCTACGAGTCTTTGGATCATTTTTCACGTGACCTGCATAGGCTCTGTAGCTAGAGGAAACGAATGATTAGTTCCTTCCCCGACTCGGTCTTTCTACGAGTCTTTAGATCCTTTTTTCACGTGACCTGCATTGTATTTTTTAGTAGAGGAAACAGTTTCCTTATTCCCTTTCGCGTGGCCGCTGTTTTAGTAAGACGTGAATGAATTATATTCGCTCAAGTCATCATACTGACTGGTTTTGTTATTTTCACTCTACATTTACACTTACAGTTTAGTGCAGTGTTTGACGTGATAATTAAATGCTAGTGTGATAATACATGACCAAATCATACAAACTCATGATACATTATTTTAATGCAGGAATTTATTTTGAAATAGTATTTGCTGGTGCACATGTCATGCACTAACCTACAGTGGACGTATAGGGGCTATACGTCCTTTGCAGTGGACGTATAGCCCCCAACCCCCCCCCCCCCCCCCCCCCCCCCCCCCCCCCCCTCCTGAAATGAACAAATGACTCGAAAAAAGATTCGTTCATTTTACTGAACGAGATTCAAAGAACCGAATCAGTAAAAAGAACCGAACTTCCCATCACTACTCCCCAGAGCCTGAACAGGCTTCAATAAAGGCCCCCACTAAGCATCATTTACCCATGTGTCAATTAAGCAGCTTGACGGTCAGAGAGCACTCGCGTATCAGCTTCGCACACTGGGGCCTCCCGCGCTTTCCATTCATCCTCATCGAGAAGCATAATTAGTAAGCCAAATTGATGGAAGCTTCCACTTTGATAGCGTGAAATTGCACCTTTGAGGTTGACTCAAAGGCCTCCAATCGTCAATAAAACGCTGTGAATCCAATTGCACTCGAAAGAATTAGAAGCAAATGGAATTTTTCATTTGAAGCCTCAAATGCGAAAGGGGGGATTATCATCCGCTTAGAGTAATGCGATAAATTAGTTTTTGTTTTATGTTCTCATTGATGGATGTGAAAGTTGAATGTGCTTGATTGCCTGTACAGCACGTGTTGAGCAGGGTACAGCTTCCAGATACTTTTATACATTGCTGTCTTTGAAATTGTTATTAACATAGTACAGACCGCTCAGTATATTGTTTAACTCAAAGTGCCTACAGTCATTCAACCCCTATGCCTAACCTCTACAAACCAATCAGGAGATGCTTTAGTCGAATTCCTGAGAGAATTGTGTTTTCTTGGACCTTTTGCCCTTAATCTCTCTTTAAGCTGTATGTGTATACAGTCACCGCCAGGATGTGCACATCAATAGGTACCTAATAGAGCGGGAATCCGTAAAGGGTCATGACAATGCACGAGGCATGCGGGATCCAAGCTTCAGGACTAGTGTTCCCCTGCCATTGACTTGGAGGATAGAATAAAATCTTGCCATTCTATATACTCTCTATATCTGTCACTCTCCCTCCTATACTCCTACTTTCTCGATTTGTAATCAATGCATTAACCTCTTTGTGGCAGTGCTTTGTGTCCTCGAGGGATGTCATATGGCAGCCTCTTCTTGCCATATACTGGCCTCATGTTAACGAGTTTCACAGGTCCACAGCTGAGTACGAAGCTAGTTGATATAGTATAGCCAATTCCCCTCTCCTCAAGAGGAAGGCTGGGCACAGTTATAGCTGTTGTGGCACAAAGATATATCTTCAATAGCCTTGCTGTCACAGGAAGTTGCCTATTGATACAGAGTTGTGTTCTTCACCAATGGCAAGGCCATGTCATCGATTTGGACATAGTGTAGAAGGGGCTATGAAGAATGATAGTGAGCTGTTTGCAACGGTAAAACAAGATGCCAAATTGAGTTAGCAATCCACTGTGTATGGTCCCACAGTAAGCTTTGAAAGATCAACAAGAAAATACATTTTAGAAGCAGAAAATGGAAGCCTTTTTGGATTGAGCCAAGCTCTATCCAAAAAGAGCCTATAAGGAATGTTTACAGTTAGATTCAGCCAAAGGTTGTTTTTATGTCTTAAATGCCTGCAAAAACGGGAACCAAATAACCTGGAACCACACTATCTGTACGGCTGCTTGAAATTCAACAGATCAAATAGATATAATTCAAATATCATGTAGCCTGTGTTTTGTGCGGTATAGTGCAATGAATCTCACATGTAGTCCTTCTGAAGTCGTTTTTAAGAGTATATCGTCACGCAGTCCATCATTTCTCCTATTCAATGCTGGACTAGGCTGCATCGGGGGCATGATTTGATGTTGGCAAAGCCAACAAATGTTGGCAAATGATGTTTCATTTGATTGAAATGAAACATACTTCTACAGAACACACTTCTGAATGAACTCTAGACAGATAGTGGGAAGTGACAAACATAGCCTCTGCATAACTCAAAGTGCCTCTCTCAGTTTTAATGCGAACTCAGTTTGTAATTATCAGAGCGAGAAGCTGGAGAGTCCCTGGAGGACGGAGAGGAAATGGGTATTTCATAATATTAGCTGATAGCTGATAGAAAACAGAGGAAACAAGACCCCCCACCCCCCCTACCATCACCACCATACCTTTCTCAAAGCTCTTTCTCCTGTCAGACTGGACTTGTGGGCATAGACAGATGTTGTCTTATTGTACTTTTTGCAGAATTGTAGAAACTGGAAAATGCTGATTGTTAATTACAAGTGTCTGTTTGAAATTACTTTTATCGATTAGCATTTGGCTGCCCTCTACATTGTAAGCGCTGTAGTTGGTATGGACTCTGTCTCTGTAAATAAATGAGGTGAGAAAAAAAAGTACGATACGGTCAAATAATTATTTGGAGCCTGGTTGAGGATGTGTAGGAGTAATTACTTTTAGTGTAGCACGTGTTGGTCATTATTCAACTACAGAATTGATGTCCTCCAGGCCAGTAGTATGTAGGCCAAACAAACTGGCCAGATCCTAAACTCAACTCATAATTGCAAACTCGTAAATCAAGCAATGAGAGCTTTATTTATTTATTGTGTCTCCAGCATATGGTAGTCTTTCATCACTGTAGTTTTTTTTTCTCTCAGTACTTGCTTACATATTTGTTCAAAACACTGTTCCCTCTTTATTTTGCCTGTCTTCGCTGGTCAAACTGTTCAGAAAGAGAAAAGAGAGACAGAGAACCTGTAGAGGAGGGTTACGTGTTCGCTCTTCACATTTCAGATAGAGCCAGGTAGACCTCCAGTCCGGTTTTAAAAGAGCAGTCTCACAGCACCTGTCAGGGTAGGCATGTCAAATCTGTACAGGGAGAAAGACATCTGCTGTCAAGCTTGACTGGACTCCAAGTCTTACCACAGTTCTAGGCCCTGCTCTGTGATGAAATGAGTTATGACAATAGAGGGACTGATGTTGAAGGAGCCAGATGGTGTTAACTCTCAGATTAATTATTTTGGTTTTCTGGAGTTGGTTTCAGTCTGCATGCTGCATGCATTCCTGAACGGGCCCTTAGTTAATGCAACACAATTTCAGTTTAAAAAGTTTGTAGAGCCGACTTTTAACAAAGCCGCAGTATAGTTCCAGTGGCTTGCTGAACTGATGTTTCTGAGTTAGATTAATGTGATATTACTCTTCCTCTCTAGAAAAATTGCACTTCCTTGAATATGAAGTAGTTGGGACATGACACAAAGATATAAAGAGATCCATTTTGAAATTTAATAAGGATCCACAATGCCCCCGCACAAGAAACTGTTGATATTATTATTCAATATATAGTGGTTTGTCATTATTTGCCAAAGACAATTACCTTATTTCCAGTACTTTTTAAATAATGGACAGCCAATGAAATCAGTTTTTCCACCCTTGAAAACCAAAGCACACAAAGTGCACCTTTAATGAACCTCTGTCTTCAAGGCAAAACAAACACTTTTTTATAAGGAAAACCTCTGGATATAATTTAAGATGTACTGTCAATAGCCCCTATCCCTTGAGTAAATATTGAGTACAATATGCACAGCTAACCAACAGTTAATTAATGTTTCCTGTCGATGGAAAAAATAAGAAAACATAAATATACAAACATGGTAAACAAGAAATGAGACCAATTATATGAAACGCTGTGTCAAAGGTGCATCAGTTCATTTATGTCATGTTTATGGAAAGGCTAGTCACAGTCCAAGCAATGCAATATGCTCGAGTTAGAGTGATTTGTATTATATACAAATTGTATATAATGTATATCAATTTAAAAGTTGTCTACTGTGAGTGTATTTCCATAGCAGAGACATCACTTGTGGTATAACACTGAAAGAGTGTAACTACTGCATGCCGTCCTCTCACTATGAATCCAGGAATCAGTGTGTGTCTGCTTGTGGTTTGATTATCTCAAGAACCAATTTCAACAGTGTTCTAATTTGCACTTACTAACACATTGTTTCCAATATATATCTTACACATTCCTTTAGTTAGGTTGGGACATCCTTAAGAACATTTCATTAAACATTTTAACTTAAAGGTTTTTATTTAAATCATTATGTGTCAGCTTAAAATGTCTAATTTATCAGAGAGTTATTCACCCTTTTGTCTTTTATCAGTTAATTCCTCTGTCCTAATAAAATACTCAAACTCAGTCATGTCTTTCATCTGATTATCACACTTATTTACACATCCCAACCCTTCAAAAGAAGTATTCACATTAGGTGGAGACTTTGACTACATTTCCGTTTGAGGTTTTTCTATTAGTTCCCAGTGAGGGGGGGGGTCAAATTATGCTAAAAGATTGGCATTTCATGTTCAATTTGTTAACGATAACTTCAAAGTGAGCGCTAAACCCTCTCTGAGAATTACCTGTGACTGCCGCTTATTTTAAAATGGAGGTGTTCTCACTTCAAAGACGTGTGATCTTCTATCATGATGTTAAATCCAAAGCGTCATTTTCTGTAATCAATTAGACAGAGCAATCATTTATTTCATTGGCTCTGAAATGCTGTGTGATGAAGCAGATGTAGCCATATTTAAAAATATGTTTTTCAATTGCTGAGTAAAATAATAGATCAAATATGAGTGTTGTCTTGTAATTAAACACTTGAAAATACAAAATGTTCTCTTCTTCCCCCTCCTCTTCTTTTTGTCTAATTATTTTCCTCCCAGTAATCAGGCTTTCGTCTTCATGTTATTCAAGAAAAGGTTAAATTGATCTCCTTTCTTTCTAATTTGAAGCAATACAGACATGTCATTATGATGCAAGTGTTTGTCTTGGTAGCAGGTGGGGGTTGTATGGTACCGAGTGCTAAGTATCTTGGGACTGTGTCTGGTCCCAATCCAATAACAATACCTTTCCCATGCTGGCACGTAGGTGTTTCAGTTGGCATGCACACAAAGTGAAACAGTATGTGTCCACGCTCACACACAAACCCAGTAACACACATAGGCTACATTATCACTCACAGTAACACCTAGAAAATGTAAATTTAACACCCCAAAGAATGTCTAGCAAACTAATCTACTGTACCTTACCATGTTCAAAGGGTGAAGAATACATTCTCAGAATTCTCAGTGCCAGTGTAGTTTTTCAGCTACGTAAAAGTGTGACTCTAAGGGATATGAAAGCCATGTGGCTAATGATGTCATTTAGGCTGTAAAAACCTGTTGCAAATTAGAAAAGTGTTTGTATGCAGGGGCTTGCCTATGACATTTGTATGAAGAATGTTTTTACAGCATGACATTATGATGGCGGTGACATTTTAGACCCTAATGTTGTGCACAGTGTTTTGCATTATAATATTATACCACTCTGAAGCATTCCGACTTTGTGTCTTCATTTCCTGTGAAACATAAATTATCATACAAAACAAATACACGTGACTGAAATGAACAATATACTCAAGGAATAGTTTATCTATTCTAATTTTTTCCAATCATTAATCAGTGGCCTACAGTACACAAAATGTTTGTTACAAAATAACAGGTAAGACACTGTTCATTTGATCAAGCCATAGCCACCAACACAAGACACAAGAAGTACAGTATAAATATGATATGTTACGTATCAGAGCTTGAAATAGAGAACAGCCTCAAACAAACCCACAACAGATCCACCACCACACACACACACACACACACCCACACACGCACACACACCATATATATGATACACTTGAACTTAACCTAGTTGGTCCCTTCACCTGAGCCAATAAGCACAAGGCACCACAGAGGATGGAGGTAATCAATAAATCACATTAAGCTTGGCTTATTTTCTCTGCAACTAACCACCACCACTACCACCACCAACTCCGCAAATGTATTACATGTCCATCACAGGCTGCTGCGGTGGGCTGGACAACCAAGAGAACAGAGCGTTTGGTGAAAGATGCCCAGCGGGGCTATTAGGGCCTTAGATGGGAGTGATCAGACCATGATGAGCTATTGGACAGACCTGGGATTGAGGCTGTGGGATGGAGCCGGGAGGTTCATTACAGCGGTTCATCTTCTTGTTGTGCAGCTCTCAACAGCTTCCCCCTCAGGCCCACTCCTCTAGGCTCCCGCAAGAACAGACCCTTGTCTAGCGCTTTCTAATCACGGTTGTGGAAGGAGCTTGAGGCTACTGCGGGTATGTTGAGGGGGGTGGGGGTGGGGGGGCTCAGTGACAACCCTGACAGGCCTGGGTTTGGGTCAGACACCACTTGGATTTACCGTGACTGCTTGCATTGTTGAGCCCCAGCTTTAGAAAGGGGTGCTAGTAGTTGGTGAGCTAATCAATTATTGGACCAGAGGCAGTGTCCCCAAAGACCAAAGAGACACAGGTTATTGTGAAGCCTCGGGGATTCAGCCGTGTTAATCTGCCAAGAGCGAGGCACCGTTCCCTTTGGTCTTCACCCAAAATATCGACCGAAACCGGACACTGATTTGAAGTTGAGGCCAGGTGATCATCTGCTGATGTGGAGATTGGTAGAACCTGAGTCTCTCACTCATTTATGGGGTCCCTGGCAGGGTGAGCAGTAGTAATTACCCCTAAAGCTGTGTCACTGTGAGATCAAGGGAAAGTGAAAGTCCATTGTAAGGGATTAGACGGTCAATACTCAGACTTCTACAGGGTTAACCTGTCGCTCGGATAGCAACATGGCTTAATCCCTTCCACTGTTGACTTTTTCATGCCTACATGGACAGTGTAAGATTTATGTATGTGTGGGTGTACGTATGGGGGCAGTACACTTTTGACCTAATGTATTTGATATATTCAAAAATTGCAGTAATCTAAAGTAGTAGCAAAAGTAAACTTACTGTAGGGGCAGGAGGTAGCATTGAAGGAAAGTACAATGAAAGAGCATGGCTTTCCAGGTAAAGGTAGACTAATACAGATGGACTATTTTTATATAGGAGGGGAAGGAAAGAGTGGTCTTCTACTTTCCATTCTAGCAATTCTGCTTTCAGATTTCCCAGGAGAATTTGGGATTATTGTCTCTTTATCAATTGGGTTAGGGTTAAGGACTTTGGCTAGTGATTTTGTCATTCCTACCTCATGTTTGGGAGAATGGAGTGGGATGTAAAACTAATGTATATGTCATATGCCAGTGGTGGGTGACATTCTTTGGCAGGAACAGGATTCCGTAGCTGGATAAATATTGATTTTGAGAACCAAATCTGCAAGGGATTTGATATTGATCATGAGGGCATATAGTGAGAAAAGCCCTTGAGGTTTTCTTTTTTAGCTCTTGACTTTATAAAGAATGTTATAAGGTCTTACAGTAATGTGTAATATGTTGGGGTTAATCAGTGTTTCTGAGAAAATAATACAATATGTAGATATTTGCTGAACCGTGAGTTGATGTAGATTATTCCAGCCATAGAAATACAATATAATGGAGACATCAGACTGTAAGTTACTGTGCATCTGTTTGTACAATCCATTTGCTTGTTCAATTTGCAGTAATGGAAGATTCCTTTTCAAAATGGCCTTGGTGGAACTCAGGCGGAGGTGTACAACACCCACTCACTTAATTTATATTGAGTCATCCCACAGCTGGGACTGAAGGAAAAGTGAAGTAACCACTCAAACCAATTGTCCTTTGTCTTCATTTATATTCATCTTCTTTTCTTTTTTGATATCATATGTCATGGAATGCTAGAGCATTTGATCTCTATTTATGAAGTTGTGCATGTTTTTAATGCCACAATCGACTCATAATTTAAATGTCATGCCACCTTTTGGATGGCATGTGTGTGTGATTAGTTGTGGGGATGTGTGTGTGTTTGTGTGTGCTGCTGATAATTGATTTGCATAGATACCAAGGATGGTGTCCTAATTCATCTTCCCTATGCCTTTCATGTTATAAGTTCTGGGTCAGTGAAGTCGTGCAATTTATTATTTTCGTTCCCCTAGTAAATGTGAAAAGGGCAAAGAATGTCAGCAGTGAGTTCCGAAGCACATTTGATTGACAACTCCCCCGACTGGTGGGCAAGCCTGTGAAATATAAATGCAATTATGTATATAATGAACCAAAATATATCACTTAGGTAATGGTCTTTTGAACTATGAGGTGAGAAGGAATAAAGCAGAATACTTGTCAGGAAAAAATAAGATCTATATATACTGTGTATATATATATATATATATATATATATATATATATATGTTACTAACTACCTGACAGTGAATCAACTGAATGAATCAATTATGGGTTATGGTTTAACGTAGGACTGCAGAAATGGCCTACCGGTAGTTTCATAACTTATAAAGTCAGGAAGGTACCTTGGCAAAGGCCCTGCACGGTGCTGCATGCTACAATACAGGGTATTTATCTAGGATCCTTTAACCTTTGTGTTGACTTTCACTTCTATTGTGATGCAAAGCCTCCATTACCCGTTGTTCTAAGGAACCCTCAGCATCTCTCCACACCGACAATAATGGAAACAAATGGTAAATTAACTGGCTTTGATACTGGTCGGGTCAGATAACCTTGGTTTCAGTGTGCAGTTCTGAGGCAATGGCGTGAGCCTGAATTAAGGTTCCGACGGCAGGTATTACTCCCTGGCACGGCGCGCTGATCTCAGACTTTCACCACTGTTAATGACACATCCTCCATCACTCCTAATAGAGGTATCGTCATAGCCCTTAGCCAATTTCCCCACAGTGCATGGCCTGAATGGATGACGCCAGGCGTGTGGCCCTCATCCCTCCTCATCTCCTCCACATGCTCAGCTAGTAGTATTTGTCTAGTTTCAGTAAAAAAAAACTTCTTAAAGGAAGACTGTAAGCAACACAAATCATTTTGGGCTTTGGTTTATATTTGTCTTGTGCCAGTCCATATGAATCCATCCATTTATCGATCATCTCAAATCATGGTCTTAATAGATAAGCAATATCTCTCTGCAATTGATGACTAAATTAGTAATCAAAGTGGTTTTACAGTAGACCAAGATGTATTTTTCATTGCCCTTGCCGGCCAACATCTGTAACTTGAATAAAAACAGAAATGGCTGACATTATGGCATGCATTTACAAACTTTACTGTGGCCTGTACTTTTATTGGTCAGATCTTTTCTGACTGTACTGTAATAAAACCTTGGTTGGATAGGTGCGAGGTGTCCACCAACCAGAGGCCTGCCAGATTAAATCTCTGATTAACAGCAGCAATACCCTCGTAATAATCATCCGCATTTTATAACAACATATCAGGCTTGGAGCTGGGGGAGGCCTATTGCCCTCTTTACTGGATTGTTCTTCTGCATCCTAAAGACCTCTCCTCTGGTCTGGAAAATAAAGAGGGCTCATTTAATAAGCAGTACTGACCCAGTGGCGAATGTTATACCCTCAAGCTGTTTGTTTTTATTATTTTCTACCATATATAATTTAGACTGCTAACAAGAGTGAAGATTATTTCGGGGGCAAGTTTGTTTCATATCACATGGCAATTGATTTGGATGAGTTGATATACAGTATTGTTGGTGTTACATGTAAGCCTTGAAGTAATTTGAGAGAAAAGTCAGTCAGTAAAATAAGAAATATCTGTAATAGCTTGACATTTCCGTCTTACACAAACCGATCGTCAATGGTTTGCACTTTTCCAGGAAAATCATGTTTCGGTAATTATTTAGAGTATTACTGTAAACTTTGCTCTGATTTCACCTGTTTTGTCCTCCAGTAAATTGCAGCCCATTATCTTGAGAAATTGGCAGGTGTGTGCCTTGATTACAGTCTGTGCCTTGATTCAGAACTCCTGTATGCATCTGCAGAATAGAGAATTGTTTGAAGCCCAGTTATTTTGTACTGTTGATTCAAGGGCATGTTTAATGGACAATGCCCAATCCTGTGTCAATGTTCCATCTGCAACTGACTCTTTGGCAGGGGAATGCCATCATGTTCTGTGACTACCGCCAGCTGTAGGAAAGTCAGACAGATGACAATATATTTATTGTGATTAGGTTGAGAGTAAGGAAGAGACAGAGAAAAATACCAAGTGACAGCCATAGAGATCAGTAGATAGCAATAACCAAGCATCCTTTCATTTTAATACTGTGCATGACAAATACCAACAAAAAGCTTGACATTCAAATAATGCAAGCCCCAAAACTGTCTCGTTTGCCATCCGATGTTCAAAGAACACTCTCTTGTCTTGCTCTTGCCACATCGAATGTTCTGTCCAAACAGAAGCCTGTTTGTGAAGTTGTCAAGCTGTCCCCTTTCCAGCCATCAGAGGCATCCTTACAAATCTGCCACAGTTTGCAGAACTATCAAGCTAAGCTGCAGTCTGTCCGTCCCTGATCACTTGCTCCCTTTCAGAGCTCGTCCCACCAGGGACATCCATATTCAGATGGCAGCCAAAGCTGATTCTCTAATTAAAATGCAGTCAGAAGGAATTTGGTGCGCAGGGATAGGCAGGTTTGGCCTTGCTTACCAATGTGTGTGTGTGTGTGTGTGTGTAGTGGTGGTGTGGTTATTGCTGTGGTCATGATGGAGAGTTCCACCTTTGTGCAACTTGTCAAAGAGGCATCTGTTTGTCTGACTTTGTATCTCCCAGGCTTCGGAGGAGGATTTCATGTAAAGAAATGAAAGGATAAGGGGAGTGAAATATGTATTTTTTGTGTACGTTGTGCACAAAAGGAAAGAGAATACAACATCAGAGACGCTACAGTTGTGGAGGTGCATTATTGTACGAGGTGAATTGCCCAAAGGCAGCTTATAGGAAAAGCTGACTCATTTGTGTCCTGCATCCAAACACACAATGAATGGATAGAATTACCCCTTAGACAGAACTTCAAAGAATGACTTCAAAACCAAATTCCATGTACACTTGTTTGGTATGAGGGACACCTTCTTTGAAGGCAACATTTTAATTTTGTTTTCTTAATTACACACCTGTTTTCTCTGACACTATTTACACTGATGTCTGAAATGAAGAATATCAACACTACGGATATGAAGAGAGCATCTGCACTCATTACCTTACTTCTTCTTTAGAGAGAAAGAACGGGGTAAATATGAAAGCTGATGACTGAAGAGAGCTTAGTCAGCCTGAGGTCATTTTAGTCACGCATTGTATTAGTCACAGGTCCCGTGTCTTACTAATTTCACTGTTGAGTGACCTGCCTAACTTGATGTTCTGTCCAACAGCCCAGGATTCATACACCCCCGGAAACCAATAGTAGGAAATAATGAAATTATCATCTCACCTCACCGACTCACCAGAGTGTAAGAGCGGTGCTCAAGGCAAACCCATCTACACAGCAGGGTCAGCATCATTTTATCCAGCTGGCAAATTCTCAGAGGTTATAAGAATAGCTAAAAGACTAAATACACAAAAAATATATTCTGTACTATAATGTTGTACTGGATGAACACATCATTGTGACTGAGGAAAACATATAGATCATTTGAGGCATTTTTGATCAAATCTAACATTAGGTATATTAACTATTGTTGTAATAACTACAATAACTTCCATAATAACTAAACACATCCATCTATCCTTTATCTACTGTCACTATGTCTATATAATGCAATACCAACATTCAGGCCTCAACCCTGACCACTATATGGGAATTGTCTTGTTTTCAAAGATTGGCCTGTCAAACAAGGAAAAAACCCCCGTCAGGTGCCAGATCTGAGGGTTACCAGATTTGAGGCTTTGTCTAGGTGCCTCTATCCCTCAGTTTAGGGACAGGGACAAGGTTCTTTGTTTTTTTTAATCTGCCCCTGGAAACAGTCTCACATGGAGTGGTCCAACACTCCCTGGTAGCCCGATGCCCTAGAGTTCTGCAATGTTGTTAACTTTAGCATCTTGTCAAAAGCCAGCAGGTTCTTGCTAAAGGAAGTGAGAACTTGTGTACATGTCTGATGTGAGATCGATGTTGTAGGGCTACTTCTCCCTGAGGTATAGCTTGAGGCTGTGGCTGGTTAAATGCTGTCTTACTGGCAGTAGGTTTGTGTGTCTGTGTGTTTATGGATGTAGGAGTAGGTGTTTTCAGACGTCTGCAATGTGTGGATATTGTGTGCATTTGTTCATGTTGTATGCATTAATGCATGCATGTCTGTGTGTAATGAATGCATGTGCTTGCACTCAGAGCAGCCAGGGCTCACAGAGCTGTGGTGTTCAGCTGATAAGACAACAGCTGGCAGTTCCCCTCTGTCTCTCTCCCTCTCTCTCTCCCTCTCTCTCTCCCTCTCTCTCTCCCTCTCTCTCCTTTCTGTCTCTATTTCTCTCTCCCGGTCTCTCCTTTCTGTCTCCCTCTCTCTCCATCTCTCTCTCTCTTTGGTTCTCTCTCCCTCTCTATCATCGCACTTTCTCTCTCTGCCAGCGGGTCTGTATCTAGGCAGCACCATCCTGACAGCATGTTACCTAAAGGACAGCCAGAGGGCTATTAATATTCAAAGATGCAAAATGTCAGTGATGCTTTGTCAAGACCACCACTCACTAACCTGGCATGCCAGCAACGAGCAGAGTGCACATGTGTTTTAATTTGGTGTGCATATGTACGGATGTGTGCATTGGACTGTATATGTATCTGTATGGGTTATGTGTCTAAGTGAGTTGCTGTGACAACATTTACAAAATAATGAGCACTGCAGTTTGGGTGTGCCTGGAGGCTTGCCTTGTTTTATAGTTGCCTCCAAGTTACCTTTGAGTTACCCAATGTACCTAAAGTTGTGAATTTGGAAACAAAATACAGTTGAATGTCATAGTGTGAGGGGAAACCAATTCTGAGCATATTTGAACCCATCCTTTGTAAAGATAGGTAAGGACTTAATATAGCCACTCCTCCTCCTCTAACCAAATGTCATCACACCGCAGCGGCTTGACCACTGTGCATTTTAGATGGTCTAACTTGTGTCTCTCTTCATTCCGCTCACTTCAGCCCAGCCCCTATGTATAAAGACGAGAGACAGGCTGGACCATAAATTACTCTGACAAGGTATCAGCAAATAAATCACCTCGGGGTGGCCGGCACACTGAGAGGATAATTCATTGTGGACTCCAGAGGTGCGGACGTTTTAAGTAAGAACCTACAGTGCAGGGGGGGATGAATTGCATCTTCCTCAAGCGTGCCCGGAGGTTTCTTTCATCAAGCAAACTCAATTGGAATCATTAACTAAAATGGAACTGTAGATCAGCCTAAAATCAATTCTGACAAAATCTCATGATATGACAGAGGAGCCTATATGTTGTTCCCATCTCAGTCAACTTCACAGTGCAAGAGCACTGTACAGGATGGTCCCCCTGAGCACACAGAACAGAAATAAATATTCCAGCACAGCATTCAAACATCTGCCCACATACAGATGTATTCACATCCCACACATGCTCACTTACACGTACCTAAACACACACACAGACTGAATTCAGATACATCCGCTGGCTCACTGTGCACTGGGTTGGCCTTGGATGATGAATGGCTGTACATGGCCAGAGCATCATTTGGTACACAAAGCATCAGCGATAAACGGACCAGGCCACGTGTCTCAGACAAGCCACCGCCAGTCCCTGTCCTTGTACCACAGGTGAACACACTAGCAATATCTCTCCATCCACATTACTATTCAGAGTCTGCCCGCAGCCTTGCATTGATACGTGCTGAGGGCGGCAACAGGAACTAGCCTATATTTGTCATTCGGACACCTAGCTCCGTCGAGCAAATGACGGTGCAAGGGCTTTAAATCGGACTCAGCCTAAAGTAGTTTAAAGTGCATATTAGGAAGCTCTTTTTGAAGATGTTCTGTGTTGAAATGAACCTACGGTAAAAAGTGCTTAAATCTTGATGGATAAGCAGGTAGTAAGTGGGTGATAAATGACTGCATCTTTACCTGATGACTGGAATCTTGACATCATTATCTATATCTTGAATCTAGCCATAGAAATAAAAACATCAATAGTGGGAGAGGATCTAATTTGGAGCGGAAGACTATTCCATAGCCATGGGGTTGCAACTGAGAAGGCACAAGCACCTTTAAAAAGGGATTTAGGATCAGTTAAAATCTGAATATTTGAAGACCTCGACTGCCTGTATGTTATACACAAGGAAATATGGTTAGAAACATAATTGGTTGCTAAGCTATGCAATCCCCTAACCTAGTACCTCAGTACAGTAACTTTCTACACTCATCTGGTATCAGTGGTAAAACAGTCCTCGGTATTTAGTATGTCAGCTAAGAGGGAGGAGAAGAGGCGCAATGAATAGTGTAACACAACAAGGATCACTGGGAATCATTTTGCTCATCAAAAAAAACTAAACTCAAATTCAGCCCTTTGACTAACTCACCATGCACTAAATATTCTCATGAAACACAATCATCGTATCAACAGTAAGCTCGGATGTCCATGTTAGACATATCAGTACAGATATAGAATCTACCAGTGGGAAGCTAAACAAATATGGTTGGAATTCAAACAGCCTGAATCACTGTCAAAAGAAAACATTTTCAATGGCAAAAATTGATTTGTTTTTTTATTGAGTATGTAGGTAGGAGCAACTCCAGCGGGAAACTAAATAGTAGAAAGCCTCTCGACATGGACACAGCCCATGTGACCTCAACAGTGGAAAGAGGCAATGTTCTGAATAAACTAAATAAAAGGAAGCATGCTTGTTTCTTGTGAGGAAATAAATATGTAACTGTAAGTAAGTAACTGCCGTTATCAAATAAGGGTATATCCAAGTATGTTACTATAGCCTCTTACAATATCAGAGAGCTGTCAAAGCCTGAAGCTTGATTATGTTTTGCTACAGCCTCTGCTCACAGTGATACAATCCTTTTGGTACAATTTCTCCATTGATTTTCAGACAAACATTGTTGCTGCTCTTGGAGCTAAAATATTTACTATTGATCCAGTAGCACACATTTTGTGTTGTGTTGCTTCTTTTCTTCATATCTCTTTCAAATATTTTATGATGCGTAATCGTTTTTAGTCTTTAGTTGTTGGATGGAAAATTGCTATTTTTCTAAATGTCCATAAGCCACGTCTGCTACATAGCACAGATATCCGAGTTGCTGTCTGTCATTTCACTTAGTGTCTGAAGCTGCTGTTTTTAGCACCGCTGTAAAGCTTAGGAAAGTGGCAATTATAAGTGTCTCACATCTTGCTCCTGATGGATGGTGTCCCAAATGGTGCCCTTTAAGATCATAATGAGTCACATCCACTGTCAATAAAGTTTCAGAACTGTTGGCCATCCATCAATCGTTAGAGGTTAAGATATGCACATTCGGAATGAGATCCATCAAGGGTGGCTTTTCATTGGACTTCGTCATTTTTTGGGACCATACTTGACCTTGATTGTGCTTGGGATTAGGAATTGTGCGAGTACATGGTGAGCACAAACTGCAACTGATTGCATACTGTGAAGCTTCTCACATAACATGTAAAAAGTTGAATGATAAAGTAGAAAGTTCATCAAGTAGACACACTTTAAAAACAAGCAACAAACGGTGTAAGGACTGGTGGCTGAACGGTGAGGGAATCGGGCTAGTTATCTGAAGGTTGCCAGATTGATTCCCGGCCGTGCCAAATGACGTTGTGTCTTTGTGTGTGGGCAAGGCACTTCACCCTACTTGCCTCGGGGGGAATGTGTCTGTACTTACTGTAAGTCTCTCTGGATAAGAGCGTCTGCTAAATGACTAAATGTAAATGAAGTTAAACCCATTAGGTTTTCAATTACCATTTTGAAACACCCTGAAGTAAGCAGACATAATATCTGGATTTTGCCATTTTGAGATGCACACATACACTCACACACAATTCAAATTCTAACCAGAAGGCTGAGCTGAGGCCTACTTTAACTGCAAAAACTAAATGGAAAAGTTCCCTCCTCAAATGCACCTTCAATTCCAACAGGCAATGGAGGACACATTCCAACATGTATCTATATGTCTACAAGGCAATTAGGTCAACAATGGCCTTACCTCTGCCCTTTAATTACAGATCATAAATTATTGCATCAAGCAAATGATGGGGAGGAAGAAATAGGTTAAACAGAGTTTAAACTTTGAAACAACAAGTTGATGTGTTTGTTTCTGCAATTGTTTGGTGACAAATGTTTTTTGCTTTTAATTCCAAGAATAAAACCTGAAGGGGTCAACTCTGTTAATTCATTTCATGACATTGTCAGTGACAACTCACAGTGTAATTAGTTGAATAATAAAATACGTTGTCTTCACTGCCTTTTCCAAACCCTTAACATAATAATAATGTACAGTACTGTTTGCATCTTGTGTCAGCATTGGCTGCCCTTTTTTTTGACTTTATCTGTCCATCCGCCTTTCTCCTCCAGACACACAGATTAGAACTCTGAATAGTAAAACAGTGATATGTCTCAGGCAGTGGGAGAAAATATGTTGTTTTATCAGTTACTCCTGAGATAAAGACATAAAATCCATGACAATGGGAACAGAGGGATTGCATCACACAAACACACACACACCAGCTGGACCTGTGATGTTTCAAATCTGACATCACATATAAATACACACGCACGCAACTGTCATGCATCTGTTTTAATCCACAGCAAACACCCATCCTCACATCTTAAAACAGACTTTGATGAACTATTACATACCCAGTCACACCTATCACACCAATACCACTTATTACCACACATTTAAGGAAGCAAAAAAATACACAGACATTTGGGATGTGGGATACAAGTGAACATTTACACCGGTGTAAGTGCAAACTCCTCAAGCTCATGTACTTTACCCTGAGCCTACAGGGTTTCCGTTTACTCTGCCCACTAAGCAATATCCAGGAGTGTGTTTTGGAGCGCATCCAAACATCCATTCACTAGTCAGTCTAAGTGGGGGCGGAGACCTCTGGGAGAGCACACAGCGCCTCTCCCCAGGCCGTGTCCATAGCGGTCAGCAAAGGCTGCGCTCAAGGGCTTGATTGACAGAGGAGCTGTGCAGAGCTCTAATCCACAGGGTGACGCGGTCAACTTCATTAGCATGGCACTGTCTCATTGTCTATCTCTCTCTCTCTCTCTTTCTATCTCTCTAACCTCTTCTCACCCCTTCATTCTAATATTAACTCTCTGTAACCCCTTCTATCTCATCATCTCCCTTTGACCAACCCTTCTCTTGATCTTATCCTTTTTTCCTCTCACTCTTTCTTTTACTCCTCTTTAGGCTGAGACGAGCTTCCAGAAGTCTTTCAGGCATATGTTTTCAGTTCAGTTTTGAAGGTCATAAAGATTTCCCCACACTTGGCAACAGATACATGTGCAACAGTTTGACTGTCTAGGACTGGGAGTCAGATGGCTGAGCGGTGAGGGAGTCGGGCTAGTAATCAGAAGGTTGCCGGATCGATTCCCTGCCGCGCCACATGATGTTGTGTCCTTGGGCAAGGCACTTCACCCTACTTGCCTCGGGGGGAATGTCCCTGTACTTACTCTAAGTCACTCTGGATAAGAGCGTCTGCCAAATGACTAAATGTAATGTAAATGTCTAGCTTCTCCAAGGCAGATACAGTGAAGCTCCAGCAACACGGTAATAATTTTCTTTAAAAAATTAGCAGAATATTAGAGGCTGTGTGAGAACAATCTAAAATGTTTTGAAAATAACACTCCCAAATTTGCATCACACATGAGGAAACAACGCAAGACGCGGTACAGAACACGAGGTCCTCAACAGGGTTATGTACTGTACTTCCAATATACAGTATGGTACAGCAAGGTGAGTGCTCCATGGGCGTTTCCTTTGATGTGTTTGACAATAATCTCACAACCAGCACAAGTGAGTGTGTATAGTGACACACCTGACCTTCAGACCTGACCTTCAGTGGCCTCTCAGAGTCCTCTGGGTGCTCCTTCTTTCCACTGACCTTTTCTTACCTTTACATGGTGAGTGACACGCACACCGGCGTGACACACACTAAGGACCCGCTCATAGATACGACACACACACCACTGTCTTGTCTTCTGAGCCTCTGCCTCTTGATATTAACTTCCATATCCATGCTATGGTCAGTGGAGAAGGCCAACACCCAACCCCTTCCCCCCTGACTCCCTAGCGGTAGTGGGCAGTTGAGAATCCTGGACTGGGCGGGGCAGAATAGAGATGCTGACATAATGGTTCATACTTGCATCCCGGGAGCCACACCAGACCACATGCAGAGGCATACAGAAGAGGGACAATAGGTTGAGATGTGATCAGAGGAAGAGGGATCCATCTATACCGCCAAGTGACCTTCTGTGAAGTTCAAGTCCAACTCCGATGACCATGCTGCTTGCCTCATTAATGGGGACTGGTGACAGCGAGTGTGTTGGTGCCCACAGAGATCTTTTGCCGCTCTGACCTTTAGCTACATCAGTCTTTTTGTTATGAAGGAAAACCTTCGGGGAAAGGGCATGGCTTCTTTCTAGGCAACAACGTCACTGAACCTGCCATGATGGGTTTCCATGGTGTTTCAGAAATACCTGTGCAAAGAAATTTCTGCTGCAGATTTAGTCGAAGGAACCCTGCTTTAATACAGGAAATTAATAACTCATACCTGAATCAGAGATCAAGGGGATGCCAGCACATTGGCAATGTACATGCAGTCTGGCTACAAATAAGACAGGGCCAGGCACATATTCTGATTCCTTTATGATGTACATCACAGCACACTTTGTAGTTCATCCTCATTATTTACCATCATTTCAGGTGCATTTGCATTTGAATTCGTATTTGTACAAAGAATATGACAAACACATACATAGTGTGTGATTTCACAGGTTTATGAATATAATTGATGGAAGGACAAGAGTGGGGATTGAGTCATTGACAGAGCATGTCAGGGTGTGCAGTTGTATGGTGCAATCACAGAAGGATAATCCCATATTATAATATTTTCATGGCACAAACTGAGATTTTCAGTTATTGGGATGGGCTGTTCCATGCTGTGGAATGGAAAACCAGCCCACCTACTGTACATCCAATTACAAAGACCCATCTATCCTTCTCCAGTGAAAGCGTTCCTGGACAATAACCTCATCATACAGAACTGCAACCATTACAGGAAAATTTCTTTGTCATGTGACCTGGGTCACCGATCGTTATTAGGTGCTCCGTCTTGTCCAATTCAAATTTGAACGAGCGAAAAAAGACTACTTCATAAAATATAGGACATGCACCTGGAGGCCGAGCATGCTTCTGTCAAGGGATAACATTGAGGCTTCAACCCAGGAAGAGTGACTGTTTAATGGGGCTTAGAGCGTTCCTCTCGCGGGGTGCCTGAGCGAGAGCCTAATTAATCATCACTCTGAATTCAAAGATGAGGAGGGTTCCAGAACTTTACTAGCACGCCTACTCACTCACAAAAAGAATGAAAAACAATTGTCTCCCGGAACAAGAATGTCAGATCTGGAGCTATCGTGTCTCCTCCCGACGGAGCAATGAACTTGACAAATGTGTAGGAATTTGAGTGTGCAATCAGGATGTTCAGTGGGAATTTCATAAGAAAACATTATGATAGATTCATTTAAAAAAGTGTTTGTGTGCGCGCCTGCAGGCCGGCCTGCCTGTTGTGTCTTCTTGTCTGTGTATACGTTGGGGTTATGGAGTCAACTGACACCCCAGCTCTCTCAAACTGAATAGCACACTCCTTAGCTCGCTCTTGAGAGTGTTGTCTGCCAGAATGAATCATATTGCGTTGCCCCACCATTTGCGAATAGAGAGAATTGGGCTGTGTGACTGTTGCAGGGAGAAACATGAATTGAAGCAAGGATTAAAAGCTAACAAAACAGTGTGATGAGCAATTGCCAAAAACAGAATTACTAGAAGACAGAACACAGAACGAATTATAGAGCTTTATGCAGGTCTCTGTGGTTGAAGCTTTCAGGCTACTAGCAAGGTCCACCGCCTCACTGTGAGGACAGCCCATTAGCCAGGATGCCAAGCGATTTGGATAGCGTCAAGAGAGTGTCAGTCTCAACGCTGTATCAATTTCCTGCTATTGAGCCGATGTTTACACTCAAATCATGGTAAATGGGCGGGGGCAAATGGAGGGGCAGGGAGTCTTCGATTTGTGGCAACCGCATAGCCTGCCAGACTCTCACACCCACCTTGGCTGCAAGCAGTGAGAGTAGCAAGTGTAATGTGAAGAGAGTCTTACAGATGGACTGGCTAATGCTTCCCAGCAGCTGTCTGTTGGCTAGCAGAACATGTTAATACTGACCAGCACCCCAGAATGGAAATGAGCAGCACACTAGCTCGCAGGCCCACACCGCTGCATTACCAAGCAGATTGCTGAAGGCTTTAACTGGAATTTGATCCGAAGCACAAACTTCTTGCGTTTAATGTACTGGAGAACGCTATGCATTCACGGACACCTCTTTCCAAACAAGTGTGTAGGGACATGTAGCCTTGACTATTAAAAACTATAAAATATATTGTGTCATCCATTAGTGAAAGAACATGAGGGAATCAAAAAGTTATAGCAACCAATTATTTTCATCTCACTTAAAGGCAGGGTTAGGCAATGTTGTTGAAAGTACTTTTTTCATATTTGCTGATATAAACTTCACAAATTGATAGCAACCAATAAAGGTTAGACGGTAATATTAAATCAATCCAACATCTCTGGGCATCACAAGACTGTAATAAACATAGCCAATCATTAAGCCATAACCTGACTAATGATTGGAGGGGCTACCTGTCCGTCTACCTACCCACCTGCACGCACTCTGCCCCTGCACTCAATGTGCGTTACTGTAGTTTTGTGGGAGTGGTTTTGAAGGGAGGGGGTTGGATATTTTGGTTTGAATTGTGTCAATCAGAAGCTAAAATAGCTAGCTTCCCCAAACTTGCCTACCCTGCCTTTAAGCAGGAGAAGCAACAGCTTGCTAACCATCCATCCTCCCATAATTCTGACTGTGGGTGGTCACCCAAGCTAACTGTATCATAAAACCATAAACAGACAACTCTAAAGCTTGTACACCTTAAACAATGCTCTGTATACATTCTAATGAGGAGATTAAACCCCCCAAATGAGTCCACTTTGTCCTGCCTGAAGGCATGCTGGAAAGGAAGAGTGTCATTAATACAATATTTTGCGTGCTTTATTAACGTATCCTAATGAAGCTTAAAGCAAATGTAAGAAAATGGCTGTGGCAAATTTCCTATGCTAATAGCAGTGCATTAGGCCTGTTAGCGCATGTAAATGGGGTTATATTAGCTAAGTGACCTGCCTGAGTCTTTTGTCCCTGATCAGAAAACCTACGTTCACTAACTGTATTCAGGAAGGTAAATGGCCTAGCACAAATATATAAACACAGAGAAGACTACCTGCTGGTTCCATTCCAAGGTAAACACCCCTGTGAGTCAATAGGAGCACATTGACCCACAGTGTTGACCCAATTGATCTTTTCCTTGTTTGCAGTATTGAATCCGCTGTGGACTAGGATAGTGATCACAGAACATACTGTCAATTGAGTGATGCCAAACTGAAGTAAGAAAAGGTAAAGCTAGTTCTGTCCAATCGGTGAACTTGAGATATTTCATGTTCCATTTTTTGGAACATGAAATATTTGAAAAAAAAAAAAATCTTCCCTTGTCCTTACACAAGGAACCAATTAAACTAAGTTAAAAGCTTACAAGCCAATCAAGATGGCTTTTTTTGTTCATGTCTACAACAATCTGGAATGAGAATATTTATCTTTGATGACATAAGAGTCCATTGATGAACTGAGGTCTTTGTAGTTGAAGGAACAAAGCAACAAATTAGAACAAATTCTTCTGACTTCAAAGCTGTGCTACAGAGTCCACAGGGAAGCCGTATGGCTCCCATCAAAGATTATGAAACTGATTTTGGTTTGTTTGATGTGTGAGATAGGGCAGGGATAGAGACCGAGTTTGAGAATGGAGAGAAGTTTCAAATGATCTGGGTGCCACTGTAGCCAAGGCCGTGTCTTTTACCTCTTGAATATTTGATTAACAGCAATTAACCCCAAAGCAATTATTATGTACATTTTCTTTTAAAACAGAAAAAAGCTTACAAAAGAGAGCGACAATAGATTTAAATTAGGGGTCATTGCCAGTCAAGAGTTTTTTTCATTATGTACCTTCAGTGTGATAATGATGATTGCCAACCAAAGAAAAGAGACATTGGACAGGAGAATGTGTGTGTGTGTGTGTGCGTAATAACTAAAAAAATACCTGGGAGCTGTAAGAAGAATACTCTTCAGGGCACGTCAAAGTTATTTGTGCAGTCGTGCCTGTCAGGGTACTGTAAGCAAGGGTTCACTGTCTAACTACCATCATCTTGCCAATGTCCAGTGGTCAATCTCCTCAGCACAAGATGCCGTATTTTGAAAACGAAGGCATTGGTCCTCCAATACAATCAGTCCGTTTTCTGTATTAGCATATCCAGCTAGCCTGTAATCCAGTCCAGACATGAACCATGTCTTATTAGACTGATAAGTGATTAAGAGGTCATGGTAATTTTCCAAGCTCTGAAGTTAAAACACACACAACCTGATAAGTGCTTACATGTGCTGTAGTCTCCTTGGGTGTATGCTCGTTAATGTTAAGGTTTTAGTGGTCAATCACTGAATCCAGGCTTTGGAAGTAGGTTTGGCTCATTACCTTACTTCATTGCTGAATTATTAATTGGTGCTGAATCTGGCTGGTTTGAATTTCCCCATACGTGACTTTTTCAGAGAATGTTTGAATTAGTATAATTGAGAAAATATGTGGATGTGAAATGTTACATGACTTTTTTTAAACATAACTCAAAATTAGACTGAAGATTTCTGTGCCATTTATGATTGTACATTATTAAAATGTAAGCCTATTTAAATTGTTATGGACAGTAACATACTTTTACTTAGAGCATCAAATATATACTTATACACATGGGATGTGCTGATGTGAGCCATCAATCAAACTATAGTCTTAAAAGAGGGGGAGGGATATACAAAAAAATACAAAAACAGTATTCTTTGCATTTCCACAGGAGACTCCAACAAGAGACTTTGAATGGAGTCTTGAATGACTCAAACCCAGACACATTCCACTGTTCAGTTTTTCAGTGCTTGTGATTGTGTTCTTTTGTATGATGTCTTTTGTATATAATCACGGACATCAACTATATCAATCTTATTCTACAGACGAACCCCCACGAGAGCCAATGAGCTATCAGTAGAATTTCCTAAATGTTTTTAACGCCTTTGAAAGGTTGATTGTGACTGATACAAGCTGTTCTGAAAGTATTTTACACCAAGCTGAAAGGTAGTGGAGAATAGGTTGAGGGGAAGGGAGTCGACATCAGAGATATGTCCCTTTGATGCCTTCATCACGTCCTGCCTCAACTGAGGGAGAATAAACACCGGCATTCCTCATCTCAACGTTTGCCACAATGTATAACACTACGAGGGTCTCTGTCTTTTTTCTCACTTTGTCAATGTTTTATTATTTATCTCTTTTGCTTTTGCCTCCATTCATCTTCACTTCAGACAGTGGCTCGCACCGGAGGGGGTCCCTAACAAAGGAAAGCAATCTGGAGCGAGGGATAGGGGAAGGCGGAGGAGTGCATGAGCTTATCTCAATGGAGAGACCGCAACGAGAGAGTGGAGGGAAAAAGAAAGACTGATAATATCCTTTTTATTCTGCTATGAAAGAAAAGTAGCAAAACATATGGGTAAAAGAAATGCAAATATCTCCCAGGGTCTATACAGAGAGGGAATAAAGATTCAATTAAAAAGAAATGGTCTTAACAAGTAGGCATTTGGAGACTTCAGACTGCTCAATGAATCATTTGTTAAACACCTCATTTGTTCTTTTTGACAATATGTAGACAACAAAACGACATGGCAAGGACAAAACAGCAGACATTCGTTTTATTTGAAGGGGTCATGTATTTAAATAGACAATGACTCCTAATGGTTAATACTGGAACTTTCATAGAGGAATTATGCATCCAGGGAATGCTTATTCTAGTTGTCAGTACTGTGTAGTTCTTGTGGACTAGAGTCTGCCTCACCCAAGACAATGATAGTGCAATCATTCATATCACTACTAAAGTACTTGTGTGAACCTCATTGCGTGGATTTGTGTGTGTGTGTACATACCCATGTGTGTGTGTGTGTCAGTGCACATGCATCAGTGTCACACTGTTGTGGCAGAATAAGATGTGCAGAATGGTCTCTGCAATCAGTAAGCCATCCACCCATGCAATTTCCTCCCAGGTCCTGTCACAGTCTAGAAATTACCCAGTGATGCTTGGGCAGAGGAGTCTCACATCCTCCTACTGTGTTAGGCACCACTCCCACAACCACGACCCTGCTCAGTCACATCTGCCCAGACAGGATTCATCCCCCAAAGACAAAACCATACACAGTAGTACACGCATGTGGCCAGAGTTTTAAGAACATATGTTACATTACATTACATTTAGTCATTTAGCAGACGCTTTATCCAGAGCGACTTACAGTAAGTACAGGGACATTCCCCCCGAGGCAAGTAGGGTGAAGTGCCTTGCCCAAGGACACAACTTCATTTGGCACGGCAGGGAATCAATCTGGCAACCTTCTGATTACCAGCCCGACTCCCTCACCGCTCAGCCATCTGACTCCCATCTGATATGTTGAATTAAAGACATGGTAGATTGCTGGGATTTCACACACGCTTCAAGCACACTATCAGGTTAATACACATGCAAGGTGTACAACATAATACTTCCTTACACACACACCTCTACGCCTCCAACCACAGCAAAATCCAAAGACCTCATGTGAGACAGATGCAAACAGATGATAGGGTGTGTGAATAGAAAAGTGTGAATGGAATGGATTAGTTTGACTATATTCATGTTGAATTTTACAGAGCTGTCTAATGACACATTTAACCTACTTTACATGGTTCACTCAGTGGCCAAAAAATGTTGTGTACGTGCAAGAAACTGAGAGGAAGAGACACAGACAAAGATAGTACTTAACCTTTGAAAACCTAGAAACTCTTAATAACTTGTTACGCTAAACCACAATGAAATGCAAATACACACTGTAGTAGTTTTTACATACCTACAACGCTGTTACTATGGGTATTGCTGTGTTCTTACATGGTAGTTAATGTAACCTTAAATTAAAGTGTTGGCAAAGGTTCTGATGGCGATATATGTTGGATATGTATTAATTTCACAATGTAAATTACAAGAATCATTCAATATAGTTTCACCCATCACCTATGGACACAGCCATTTTTCGAATAACTTTATTGACTCATTGTACTTTGTTGCAGTGTCTCGTTCTTAATCTTCTCAACAGACAGGCATGAGCACCCCACCCCCCAGCAGACATACTGCATCAGGTTTTAATAGAGTAACACCTGTGAGGGCTAACTCAAGTAATGAGAGTCTCGAAAAATAAATTAATGGGGCCTTATTGAGGTCTGTCACCGGCCAAACAATGGCTTCACTGTGCCTTCGAGACCTCCGACACAGTTCGCCCCTACTGAAATTCGTCCCCCAACGTTTGGAAACCCAATGCCTCCATTTTCTTCATTTTTCTCAGTCGACAGCCCTTCGCTACTTCCATCTCACACTTAATTACCATTTCATTTTTCATTTGCCTCCAGAATCGCCCTGAGCTCCCCAACCTCTCCCTCCCCGGTGATGGAGAAAAGACAATCAGGGAGAATAGAACTGTGTACGCAAAATGAATGCTAATAGGTTCACTCAATATTACCTGTGCAAAAGAGATAGTTTGTAGGTTTTGGCTGTCTTTTCAAGATAACAGTCTTGAAACCTTTTCAGAGTGAAAGCCTGCCTGTTTAATACCTAAGATAAAGTTCAATTTTAAATGTGTTTAAACTGACTTACTGACCATGGAATCCTACCTTAATTTAATAAAAAAAATGAAAAAAACAGTTTAAGCCAAATAAAGATAATTTCTACATAATTTCATACAGGTCCTTTACACTTATGCTTCAGAGTACGAAGGCTTTGTGTCTTAAGTTCTCATCAAGGGAATGATTGAGATCCCTCCGCTTCTTCAATCCAGAGCACCGACGTTCTATAGCCTTAACTGGGTAGCTACAGAACATTGAGCTTTACATCTTACTTAACAGCTAATAGAGAGGGAGGGATCAATAATTCTTTATGTGAGTCTTCCAATGGAGTGAGAACTGTCATAACTCTGCTGTCTCCCACACAAACAAAATATATGGCTTGACCTTCAGTGGAAATATGTTTATTAATTTGTTAATCACATTAATTCCATTGTGGGAATTTAATTTAAATGGCCAGTGATTAAACTGAATGATAGCATTGAGTTTGTTCATTACAATCTGCTCAGTAAGGCTTTATTGATGTCTAGAGACAGGCTGAATCATTACAATTACAGGGCTTTCAGTGGGCCGGAAATAGATGAATATTACATTCTAGTTGATTCAAATTGGCATTATTCAGTCAAGCTGTGTGACGGGGTAATTTTGTGGCACTAATAGACCTGCTACCCACCCAAAAAAAGGTTTATTTTGTGCCAGAACAAAGATCTTCATCAATTTAGCTGTTGAATGCAACAAATGCAAACTATATGTTATTGGTCTGATGTACATTATGAACCAATAAATGCATACAATAATGCTATTAACAGGTCTAAACAACACCAAGGTGAATTTTTGTTATGTTTGGTGATTTCCCACACCCCCACCCACACATACACACATTTTCCACATCAAGGGAGTTCCATACTCCAACAAAATGAAATACTTTCCTCAAGTTGGCCTAGAAAAGTCCCAACTGTGCCAGTAGTCTGGACACCTTCTGGATCTCCTCCAGTCAACCTGAGTAACTAGTAATAAAGCCCTGAGAGAGGGTGCAGAGTTATTTCAAGAGAGCGTGACGTGAGCACGGGAGAGCCTTCAGTGTCTGGAGCACCATTGGGGGGGTTGTTAGGAGCTGGGGAAGTCTCTAAAGTCTTCGACAGTAGAGTCGTGCAGAGGGTGGAATCTGATGAATTTGTCTGGGTGTTGGAGACCAAGGAGCGGGGGTTGGTGCTCTCAGGGGCCTTTTGGGCCACGCCAAGCTGCCAGAAACGCACTGCTGGGGCCAAAGTAGTGGTGCTAATAGAAATACAGATCTCAGAGAGTTGGATTTGCAGCCCTGTACCATCTGGCGACAGCAGGAGTGTAGTGCTCCAACGCAACAGTCAGGGTGAAGCTGGTGTTCATGTTCTAGGCCACAAGAGCATGCCATGACAACGCATTATTAATGGAATGCAAAACTAATTTCTGTTGCCCTGTTGATTCTGGAGTTGTGTGGCATTCAGGAGTACAAATTACCAGCTTTTACACTGTGTTGTTGACACATGTAATTCTCCTAACATGGTGTATGGCAATGATATATAGTTTCTTTTAATCTGATTCTATAGTAGTCAGTTCTGAATTAAAATATAAAGAAATGACAGGTTGAGAGTGATGTACGGTAGTTAAGACTCACTGTCCTCAATCACCTAATCTAATCTAAAAGAGAAATAGATATGGGTGTAGTCCATATGGATCATCTGTTCCAGCTGTCTGGAGATGGGATTCACCAGCACAAGACCCAAGACAACAGGAAAATGAATTGATCTTAGAGGTCAGATCAATGAACATTTGCCTTGTGTGAGTCTTTCTCCCTGCCCTTACAATATTTACTGCAAAATGACATGATCGATTTATACTCCCCCTTAACTCACTTAGCAATAGTGATCAATCATAAAACTGAGACCACTCTTCCTATTTTTACTGCCAGACTGTGGCTGAGGACAGGATATCTAGGATTGTGTATGTTTGTGTGCATGTGTGTGTGTGTGCGCGCCGATGGAGAGTGGAAGTAATTTTAATGTTTTGCAGGCATTGCATCAGTGATAAGGGATAATTCAGTTTGGATTGAGTTCCCCTGACCAAGTGAGAGTTTGGAGAGAATCATAATCATTCCATGGAGAGGTGTTTAAACTAGGATCAATAAGAATATCTTGATGTAGGTCTCGGAGTGAGAAGGCTCTACACTCTTCTCACTACTCCGTCTGCCGCAAATAAAATGAATCTGCCGTGATAAGCTTTTGAAGTTGCAAGGAAGCCATGATGATTGGGGCCTGGCGTTTACGTGCCAGGTGGTTTCTGGAGTAGGAGCTAAGTTGAACTTTGCTGATTTCTCGCTGCTGTTCAGCAGAGCAGCTTATCCATCTGCTTGGGAAGGAAACGCCAGTCCTGAATCCTCAATTTTTTTCTGTGCACTGAGGCACAACGAATATATCCACTTGCAAGTGCAGTAAAGTGTAATTGTTCATAGGGAGGTTGTTAGTCCACAGCTTTCCAAGGAGTTATTGGGTCAAATCCCCACTGGCACCCACAATGTAACATTGATGGCATCCTTAAGGCTCCCATTCACATTGGCACTAACTTAAAAGTCAGCCCCATAAGAGTTCTGACAGTTAGCTTAAATTATGAAATGGAAGTTCCAAACATTTAAATGCAAATCATTTTTACATTTAACATTAGGCTCATCTCTTCCATCAATGCCACATTTTACCATAGTCCACGGAATAATAATACCCCTAGTAGTTTTTATCAAGGGGCATACTAATTGATCCCAAATGGTTTCTTAATAGTAATTTAGCTCAATAAAATGGCACATGGCCTATTGAAACAGAAAGGCCACACAACAGACACCGCTAAAAGCTCAAAATGTGAGTCTGTCTTAACTGTGAGCCATATCTACCCATGTACTTAACTGTCCTCTTACTGACACCACAATATGCCTGCTTACAATGTGGAAATTGTCACCCATGTTCAATGGAAAGGGTCAAAATCAGGCTATGTGTTACTAAAATAAGACACTAGGCGAAAGACAAAAATGACTCAATTAATCAACATGCATCCATCTGTTCTGCTTGTAATTAAGGAATTATGGAATGCTCAGTGTAGATGAAGTCAATTAGAAACTCCATCCATCAACCTGCCAGTGGGTTCCCTTCTCCATTGTTCCTGAGGTGGAAAATATGCCATCCTTTCACGTCTTGAGACATATTATATGTTTCTTAATGTACTGGATCAACTCTCCAGTCTGCATTTTAATATCAAATGGAGGATATAAGATGAATGTTTGGTTTCACACAAGTTGTTTTCTTAACAATGATTTATTTCACATTTAACTGCTGTTTTGCATACAATAATGTGTGTAGCTGATATTAGGTAATGAAAAGGTCTGCCTCTTATCTTTAGATTATAAGGATTTTGTCATATTTTCTGAGGATATGCCTTTTTGCATTTTAAAACAGCACTGAATAAAAACATTTAGATTCTGGATTATTCTTCATCCTTGTTCATTTACAGGAGAACTGATGAATGGATGTTTTCTTGAAAGTTGACATGTTGAAGTTAATGATAAGAAAAGCAGTGAATAGTGAGATCAACAAAACGTTTCAGAAAATTAATAAATTAATCTAAATATACTTGAAAGAAAACTTTGGAGAAAATTAAAAAAATATTTAAAAAATTGGTTTTGCTGAAGATTCTCATTCAGATCAGTTTGACGAAATCCCATTTGGGGAAGAAATGCATGACTTAAGATGGTTTTAAGACATCCAAAGCTGGAGTGTTTTAATAGCCAGGTGGATGAGCAGTTATATGTAAAGTGGCTGTCTTTTCCCCTCTGCACACTGTCAGACAAGTATCCCAATCACTAAAGGTTTGTGTGATTACTAGAGGCAAGGGCAAAGGCAGCTGTGCTGTCTTAGGCAGAATTACAACAGGGCTATCAATAATAGTTAGAGCTCTGCTAACGGCTCGCAGGCAGAGGAGTCGCCAGCAAAGAGGAGTCACTTTGAGAAAGTTGCAGACTGGACACACAAACACACTCTTGCACACACTCAAACACACAGAATGCACAAATGACTACTCATACACACACATGCACGTATACACACGCACTTAAACTCACACACACACACATATTGTGAATGCACATCATATCAACACACACACATATACAGTCCACAAAGCATGCACGATGATGTGAACTTACAACAATCTGACAGAACACTGTCAATGGGAAATATTCTGGAACATGTACGTTTTGTTTCACAATCTACAATAACTTAAAGTAATACAATTTAATTATTAATTTGTTCAAGATTTATGGGAACCACTATGTGTATTTTCCTTTGTAAAAATAATCTAATTTAATGCAATAATAAAAAGATCCTCTGAATCGTGGCACATACATATAAAGCTGGCCAAAAGCCTTCTAATTAAAACCATGCGAGTATGGACTAATTGTATCCCTGAACCTTTCTTCTAACATTTCCATAGATGAAAACAAATAATAATTTAAGACTGTGCCCAGTGTGAAAACGTCATTTAGATTAAAAAGAATTCTCAAACTGTAAGAAAGTCAAACATTTTCCTTAGCCCAATAAGGTATTCTAGGATGAAAAGGGCACCATACAAGTGTTTTTATTGTATTGAAAGTTGTGAAATGTCACTGCAAATCCTTTGTCGGGTTACTCTTTGCGTTCACGTTCACAAAACATGTTCACATAGACTTATCAGACCAATTAGGGGTCTATGCAATTAGGTTAACTAATACTGTCTAAAAGTATCTAGCCATTTCTCCCAGCCAAAGGGGATACCATGCCCTAATGATTTGACACTCATCACACCCAAAACTAGTATCGGTCATCTACATCTAATCAGAAAAGGCCCAGCTGTCTCTGCCTGCTCTAAGAGACAGTAGTGTAATGAAATTCTAGACATTAGTGCACATGCAGTATGTGCGAGGGGAGCAGGATCAGGACGTCACCATCACAAACAAACAAAGACAAAGTAATCATGGTAACTTAACTAAACTGTCACAGGCGAGGAGAGGAGCTGAGAGCCTGCTAGCTTATCCCCCGTCAAATTACGTTCTTGCCATGTTTCTCATTACTAATCCTGGAGAATGAGCCAGGACTGAGGTGCAGAGCAGCTCCGTCCTCTCCTAATTGTGTAATCAGATTTCTGCCGTGGGAAGTGCCAGTCGGAGATAGAGAGGGGGACACATTATTATCTCTGGCTGCTGAATTAGACTAAGTGAAATGACAATCTGGAGAGGGAGAATGAAATGGCCTATGTTTGAGAAACTGTAATAGCACATTATGTACAGCGAACAAGGGCTTTGTAAGCATCATTTCACAGTGGTCAGGGTTTATGAATTAACTGAAACTAATGTCAAATGTATTTGCTTCTGAGCAAAGTACCTCAGAGGCTTCCTACTTAGATGTTGATAAAGTTTGTAGGAGAACATCTAATGTTAATACACAGCCTCTAAATGCAGATTTATATTGAAGTCAAGGATTTCTGAATAATTCAGAAATGTATGTTATTATTATAAATCATTATTTAAAGGCAAATAAGATGGCATGGTTTGCTACTTTTCAGCAGACAAGGCAAGACACAAACGCAAACACCCAGTAAAAAGTGAGAAGTCATTAATGTGAAAATGGAGGAAAAAATGAAATTGACAATATTTGTATTCTCATTCTTCATAATTTATTGTTATTTCACAGGGAATTGTATGTTTCCACTGAATACACTGCAATTAGGACTTAAATGCCAGTATTCTCTGATTTATTTTACTGCTTTTGCTTTTGGATTTTTGGAAAAAATGTGAACTTTCTGTTGCTTGGTTTGAAGTTGATACATGGAACACAATTATTTTTAGATTTTAACTTTTTTAAGGTGAAGGACCCCCCACCACCACCATTGGCCTAAGTTAGGGCAGTTGATTCTTTATCGAGGATGCCGAGCGTTACTGTCATTAAAATTAGATGCACACTTCCCCCGTGACACAGCATGCCAAAGCCATGTCCCATTAACACCCCGTTGTCAAGTGCACGCTGCCTTAATCATATCACTTTGATATCACAGACTTGTGTCAAGATCAATACGTCCCTTGAAGTGAACACAGGAGGTAGCATTTTGTCGTACTAGTGCCAGAGTGTCATTCAGATCAAATTGCATCACCGCAGTCTGAAACAATCTAATCCTACTCCCCACCCCCCGCCATCCCCGCTCTGTCTACTTGAGTTAGATTGAATCTCCGAAAGCAGCTGTAGAATTAAAACATAATTCACAACAGTTTCAGAAGATTACTCTCCAAGTCTGACTGTCTGTCAGACCAAGATGCCATAATAGTCAAATGAATATATATGACAGTGGTAAGCCTTGGTCAAGGCCTTGCCTGCTGTCTCAGCCTTTTTCTGCCAGTGGAGCAGATGACAAGTGGTTTAACAGAGGCATCAGTATCGTAAACAAAATCCCCTTTCAATCCAAAGTCAGCATACTTTCGTGAAGATAAGTTACACTCTTATCTTAAACTAGAACTTGCATTCAGATGGAAATCACTTCTGTGATTTCAACTTATCTCTTGTCATGTTGGATACCGGCCTACCATTTTTTATTCTAAATATATGTTCTTTGCTTATCTTTGTTGATAGTTCTGGTTCATCATGTTATAGACTTGTAACTGTTTAATCGCAAATGCGCCTGTCGCCTAGTACAGTATAAAAAGATAAACTTTCTCCAAAGCAAGCGTCTATCTACAAGAATAGTGTTTCTTATCATGAGGCTGACATGATGTGCACACTTTTGCATAATGTACATATATATTTCTTTAATATTACCATTCCCTCATCACCTCACATGACAAACTAGAGTCATCAATAGAGTTACAACCAGGCTTTGCAGGAGCATCAACTAGGAAAAAGGCTACTCAGTGTAAGCCAATGGATAGGCCTTCATGAATAGAACAGTGTCTGAATGAGTGAATCAGTGCTGGTTTAAAGATATGCTGTGATCCTGGGCTGAAAGTATATGAGCTTGTCACACTCAGGTAATACCACAGTCGTTCCCTTTTAAAGACGGTTTGTTGGAGAGGAGAGAGGGCAGGTATGGGTCTCACTTTCAGTTTTGGTTGTTGAATTAATTACATCTCAGACACGGGGTGTAAAGGGCAGAGTGGAGGAGGAATCAGCTAGTGCATCTGAGTTATTAAATGGCAAATAAGATCCATCTACAATACCGTTTCTTACTAGGTTTCATGTTTTTGGCCCTTTATTTTACGTCCATATAATTTTGGCATATTGCATAAAAATATCACCTCTGATAGGTGTGTGAAACTCCTTTATAGATTTAAATAAATTCAAATTGAACACGTTGAAATTGTTATGTTGACTTTGTGTAATTTGAGTTTGTGTAATTTGAGAAGTAAATAGCCTTCTGTGCTGTTTTGTTATACTTTGGAGATCAATGCTGACATGCATTTAGTTAGTTTCCACAATTTAAATGGCTGTCCTCTATCCCTTTGTCTTTGTATTTAAAAACACCATGCATTTGAACTTACTGCCCCCTGTTGATCCGATGTGTAATGCTTGAATTCTGACAAGGTGCTAAAACGACACATGCTGTGTGATGTACAGTACGGGAAATATGGTGTGATATGCAGCGTCACACAGCACTGAAACGTGTATGGTCACCTGTGGTTATGATTCAGCACAAACAAGTGAGTAGGGTTTATGTGTTTAACCCCAGGACTCCAGCTAAGCAAGTGAATATGTCAGTATCCCTTTGTTCTTGTCATATCATTATTTGGTGTGGAATCATTAAGTAAGACTCCACTGACAGTTAGGGACTGTCACTCACAATAAACAAATACTGTTCTAGCTGGCAACTCCACCGTGGAAATGAATTGTTTGGCAAAAACTTTAAAAAGATTAAGAAGTTGTGTTATAAAGTTTGTTTGCGATCTCTCAATGTTTGTCACTTAGGCATTTGAGAGAGATAGCATCATTAGAGTTAAAACTAAATTATTAAAAACAGTGTGAAATTACAAGTAGATAAATTATAGAAATCTACACCTCATTCGAGTGACTATCACCACATAACCTGTGCAGCAATCCAGAGCAGGATCCTTGGGTCTAAGAGCAGCGGGAAAATGAAAAAGCATTAAATATTGTCTGACCCTGGTCTATCAGGCTGAATGAAATCGCATTACAAAAGATGAATTGAATCCCCTTTTCTCTGATGGCCCCTTCAATACGAGGAGCAGAGAAGCAATTATTTCAGATTCTGCACAGGGTTGCACGCAAAGCCTGTCAGTCCAGAGGCATTGATCAAAGAGTCAACCACACTTGTAGTGCTTTTCTGTTTAAGATGACTGTTGTGGAAATCCAAATATTCAAAACATTGCGTCCCATCCTTGTCTCCCTATTGCCACCACTGATTGGTAAAAGGATTAGGTTGTTGACAGGTTATAGAACAGGATATGGGATGGATGAAAATGTTTATAGTTTTTTTACTGGGTGCTTGAGAGGTTTTAAGTTGCAGTCTGGTATGAATAGATTTGTGATATCTCACATTAAGCTTACATTCTAAATTCATGACCCCACTTACTGTGAAATATGACAGTCTGCTTTCCTTTTCACTCAGTCATTTTATACCTTAAGATTTCGGTGAAAGTGTGGATTGTGTTAAACACTTTCAGTGGTAAAGAATTGAGAACCATGTGTATTAGTATACAGTATAAAATGATTCTTGTTTTGAACAGACTTCTTTTGAACAGATCTCTTTATGAAGTGTAGATATAGTGTCCGGCTTAAACAACAGTAAAAATACTAATCCTGGTTTTCAAGCCAGATATGTAAGGCACATAAAGATAGACTGGCTATTCACATTCCAAACAGAAACTTCAAGTCTTTTACTACATTCCACTGAAAACCTTCCTGCTGATATTTCCCCCCTTAAATTAAATTTGCATGTGATTGATTTAGAAGATGATTTGATCCAAACCAGCATACAAATAGTGCATATATAAAGTACAGCAGAAGATTGAGGATCAGATGTGCATAAGTGTGTGAAGGAGCGGTACTGCAGGTCCTTCCTTCCTGCTGCTCTGAGACTATACAACCAGCACTGCTCTACACACACAAACACACAGGATTCAACCACAATAACTCATGGACACACAAAGTGCAAACTACTGTGCAATATTTATATTTGTGTATTTATATTTGGTCTCCATATGCAACTGGTGTTATCTTTTTTTAAATAATATCTCATACTTACTTTGTAAATTGTATGTATACTTCTGTCCACTTTGCTGCTGCAATGCCCGAATTTCCCCATTGTGGGACGAATAAAGGTATATCCTATCTTATCTTATAACAAACTATATTATATTTGATGAATCATACAGGACAGTCCAAACAGCCACTGAGATGTGGGGCAGGGTTAACTTGTCCCCCATGCTTAATTTTAAATTGAATCAGTTTGGTCAGTAATAAAGTCCAGGCTCAATTGAAACACTCCAAAGGTGTAAAATCTGAGATTTATTCACCGCTTGGCCGTACTGCCAATGTTTAATAGCTTGTGGGTTAATTGTTAAGGTGTACCGCAGGGTACCTCTAAAAGGATCAATCATACACAGCTGTAATAATGACTTTATAATGGTTCGGTGAGCCTGCCTCCCTGCCCTGCAGAGACCAGCTTCATACACACATCATGGCCGACTGTGCTGATTGTTCTAATGCCCTCTCCACACAAATGAAGGACATTTTCATTTCTGCTGGCTAAGTCAGTATAATAAAGATGTATTTTGTATATGGGGACCAGACCTGAGAAGTTAAGGTTGTGTAATGAACTTATGTAACGTAAGTTCTTATGTTACAAACAATTAGTTCCAGAGAAAACTTGATGGCTTGTTGGTACACATTTGGGGGTGTTTTTTACATACATTATTTATGGTGTAGAGAGGCAGTTTATTGTTTGTGGAAAGTGAGCCTTGAGGAGAGGAAATGTGGGAGGAGAAGAGGAAAGAGGGGGGGAAGACAGAACATTTGCAGAATCAACCACTCTGGAAAGTTTGGGAAATGCATGGAGGAGGCTTTCCAAGTGAAGGGGAACACTGAAAATGTACTATTGATGAAGAGAGGAGATTGTGGAGGAGGGAGAAGAAAAGGAATGGGTCATGGGTAATCAGTCTCTTTTCCTTTGCTCAAATAAGGTAGGTAAACAGTATAGCCTGTGCTTGTCTTGGTAAAATGTGTTGGAACTTCAAAGAAGCCTTGAGACAAAATAAACAGCTGGACTAAACCTTTGGGCTTTGCGGATTATGGAAAAATGGACCTATGAAACTCATACTAAATAATAGCTGGAATGAAATAGCGAAATCTATGCTGCCAACTGGTGCACACTACACATCTTACTTTAAGTTCTCTTGTCAAACTTGAAAGTCAAGGGCCTTCTGAAATATGCCAACTTTTTGTCAGCACAACTCTTTGGCATTTTCATCTGTAAATGATTGCTCTTGACAGCACTACCCTATAAGTGGCACCCTATGATCTCCAAAGCTCAAAATGTAAGCAATGATTTGATACTTTTCATTGATTTTCAGACAAGGTCGGCAATATGTGTGGGAGAGAGTTGGAGATACTCCCTACCCAGCCTGTTTCCCTATTTCCATGAGAGCGTCCTTTCATTACACACATGAAAATAAACTCAACTTCACTTAAACAGGAATCCTAATTGCACACCAAGGGAAGAAGGGTGGCAGAAATTTGGCATTGTTTCTTAGAACCCCCACAACAGCCCTTGGAACAAGTTTTCAAAGCGCTCCTCTTTTTATAAATGGATTTGTGTTTGCCATTTTATTGTTTAAATAGGCTACAATACTGTATTTGTGATAAAAATGGAGCATTGCCTTAGGACTTTGGCTGTCTTTTGCACAAACACATGCTTTTTCATCTTGATTTGTTCAATATCCCAGTCCATTTACCAAATAATGTAGTCCTGCAAATTAGATTTCACTTCAGCTGCATAATGCATCCTAATCCCACTGGTGCTACCCCTAATGCAAAGATCTTCAAGGTTCACAGTTTTTTTGTGTTTTTTTCTTCTTCACCCCCTTAAGAGCAGAAAAGGAGGCCATGTTTCTACATCAGTGGCTAATTATGTTGACGGGAGGCTCCTGAGACACGCTTTGCCTAGTTAGGCTGATAATTGCTTGTAAATTTTCTCAGGGGTCTTATCTCATCACACACACCCTGAAAAGCTCGAAAATACGCAAAAGAAATAATCTCTTCCCCGATGGCGTGCAGAGGTGTGAGACACAGGGGAGAAATGGCTGCCTCATGGGGGAATCCTTCATGTTTGTTTCGAGTTCAGTCATGGAGTGTCCGTAATTTTGTGTTTTTTTTAACTTTTGCCTAAATTCTACAGGTCTAAATGTATGGTTATTCTATCATTTGAATGACTTTTTCATCCCATCAAATAACATTGACACCATTGATCCAGTTTTAGGTGTTCTATTCCTGGAAAAGCTTTTATTACCTCTGCATTGAGCTTGAGTCCAAAATGGCTATCATTTCTTATTCTCACACTTCAGTCCAAAATGTCTCCCAAGGGTTTTTTGATGCAGAAGTCTATCCTATCCCAGGGCATCCAAACTATTATCACCCACCTTTAAAACGTATTTGCACAGAATCCTAGCACTGAAATGACTCCACTCAAGGTGGAGTGTCAGGAGACTGCAGAATCAATTTTGGAGAAACAAGAAAAAAATTAAAAACAAAATGCATTAAAATAATATATTTACAGTATACTGTTTTCAAGCCTTAAACAGTGTGTGTACGGAGAACAGTGCTTACTGTGGCAACTCCTGTCAGTAAAGTCACACAGTTTGATTAATTACAAGCAGAAAATATTGGATAATAACACCATGTTGTATTTGGGGTCTCCTCTTTCGGGTGGTTGCAGTAGTTTTGCCAGCTGACATGGTTGAGGACGCCAGGACATCCGACCCAGATGTGACAGTCACTCTGCCCCTGCAGAGGACGGGTCGCCCAACTCTCCTGAGTCATTAGTCACTTCCCACCTGCTCGCTCACTGGAGCATGCTAGCACGCATGCAAACACTCACACACACACAAACACACATACACAGTTCTCCTCTCCCAAACATACATAGTATACAGACACAGTCTCTTTATGTTTTCAAATACCATGCATTGCTTCCCCCCTCCCGTACACACATACAAATGATATGTATAACTCTCAATCTTTGCTAATTATACCACACAAAAAACCTGCATATTTAAGTCAACAGGGGAGAGGTCTGTGAGAGTTTGTTTGACATCTTATCATAAATCAGCCAAAGTAGGCCAGATTATGTCCCTTGGCCTGGTTTTAAATGAAGTGAACCTGTGTCTTGCTCAAAGAAAGTATTGTCTGGTAATAAGTGACACCCAAGACATTACTCTTCCTCCGTTTCCTTCACAGCCCATTGAGCCATAGGCTATGGGTGTGTGTCTCCTAGGGATGTTGGTGAACCGTCTGCCTCAGTGAACTATCCACCTGCCGGTCATCATTTGCCTCCTGAAATAACGTCATCTTTCTCATCACGGAAATGGCCCATAAAACGGTCCCCTTTATTGTTCACTTCGTAATTATAGCATTTGCTTTTCAGATTTGGGGAGTATAAATCTGTCCAAATGTCCTACCGGCTAACTTTGCTCAAGACTTTTATGTAAAGAATTACTCAAAGCTTATTGTGATTATGAAGGGAAATCAAATGGGGATGGAAGTTGATTTTATCTGCCCTTTATAAGTAGAAAAACATTCCATTCAGACTTTCAAGCATGTTTTAAAAGCATCAGAAGTGCCAACACAAATATTTATACAGTATTACTAATCTTAACCATCATTTCACAATTATTCCAGTAAAATACCTGGTGGAAACATTTGGATTCAAACACTACTCTTGTCCTGAGGACTCAAGCATAGAATGCTTCCTTCCATTAATAAACCAACCAATCAATATTGTATGACTGAAGATTAAAAGAAGGATTCCTACACATGTGTTAGCTTGTCTCCTAGTATTCAGCATCATTAAAGTAGAATATGAAGGTGACAGAAGAGCTTGTTGACTGTTCTGTGGATGGGGTTCACATCAAGAGAGACTTGAGCCCTTGATGTGTTATTTTTGGAACACTCAGTAGGTATTTTGGTCCACAACAAGCTTCTCAAGGAGAGGGTTGATGCATGCTTACTTGTCTTGTCATCATTCACAGACACACACACACGCTCACACGTGCACACACACACGCAAGGTGACTTCCTTCCACGTGTCTCCGTGTTGTCTCATTTGCAAGATAGAAAACAGGATTCCACAGGATCGTTGGAGCGAGACAAATGACACCCCTCAGAGAATATCAGCACAACAATACGTATTGAATCCGGCTCTTCCAGAACTAGATGCGCAGGAACATTGCTACATTTTGATGTGCAGGATGTAACTTTGGGTGATCAGAGCCTCACTGTACAGAATCTGTTTAATCTAGTGCCTCGGTCTTCGTTTCTCAAGGTTAGGCTGACTGGGATAAGGATTAGGCAAAGAGGGTTCAGGCAGAACTGGGTCAACCTGGTCACCCTGGCCTAGTCACCCTGACATGACAGGCTTCATTGCTGCACTTCAGTATTAGAATGAAACCTTGTTAATGCAATGGGTACATTTTTACCATGCCTTGTTTCTTTAAAAATACAAACAACAACGGTTCCAGTATGGATTATCGCCCGAAGGAGACTGTAGTAAGATATATTAAGTGATGGGTTGGCTTGCTATTTGACCTCTCAGTTTGGGCAATTGTGTTGGTGGCTGCTGAATGCCAATAAAAGTATCCCATGTCAGAGACCACTATAAAACATAAATAAAAATGAACTTATGTTGATTTCATTCAAACTTTTACTACTCTGTCTCTATAATTTTGATATAATCGTTGAATTCGGACAAGAAAGCATTCATTCTAATACGATTGCATTACATCCTTTTGCCTGACCCCAAAAAATCAGCTTGATAAAGCATTCATTCAAGGATTTGTACTTTGTGTTTAGAAATTAGCTAAGCAACAGGCTGTGATTATGTGGGTGGAAAAAGCAGCATGTTCTGGGGGTAGGCGAATGTGTGGAGCCTGCTTGAGAGCACCAGGTCTGGATTATGAGGCGTGTAATTGAGTCCACAGGGAAGACATCATGTTCTGATTAAAAGGAATAGAGTATGAGACATTCAAATACCAGATGCACCCCCAAAACAATTCTCTGTGTTTTTGAAGTCAACATTCTGTTACCAGTCAAAATATTTTCATTCAATATTTTGGGGTAAACAGACCTCAGCCATCTTTCATTTACATTTTGGTGATTTATCATTTTGCTAGTCTGTTTACATGACAGAAAAATATGAGAAAAAATAACTTTTCATAGAAGTCATATGGAGTGCTTGTCAGGCATTTCTAGACAGAAATCCATTATGAAGGGTATTCAGATGTAAAGTGATACAAATGCCTTCAATGTACAAATGACAGCAGTCTATCACAATGCCATATTGTATTATATAAACTATTGCTGAAATTGGAGATGTATCAATTGTGATATAAGACAATGAATAAACAAACAAATGTTCAATTCAGAAAGGGGATTTTGGAAAACTTGAAGTACTGATATAAAAAAAATTCAGCTAATATTTTCTATGTAACCCTTTATGGTCATGTCTAGGTTGAGTAAAAGTCAGTTTAGATACCCAGGACATGATGATGAGGAAGATGAGAATTACATTATCGTTGCCAGTGTGGGTCTGCTCATCTATGAATGTTGACTCAGAAGTGCTAAAATATCCCAGATTAAAAGAGTCTGAAAGCTTGCTGAAACACTGAGGACTTAATAAACACATTCATTATTCATGCTAGCATGGTGCAGTCTCTTAGTCTTTATCACTGACTGTCATTGATACATACAGTTGACTTTGGCCATGAAAAGACCCAGGATGTGATCTCGGTCAAATACATTACAGGTTTATGATCACACACTGTTTGAGTACTTTAAATGCTTCATAAGGTAGAATGTATTTATGAATATTAATGAATGCTTGTTATTGGGACTTGTTTGCACAAAAAGGCAAGTGGAAGGGAGATCATTAAGGAAATGAGTGCGATAATTACTCAGACGCAAAAAAACTGATATGCAGACTGTCACAGGAAAAATTATTAATCACTAAGTTTGCTAATGTGTTCAGTGTATTCGCTTAATTAGAGCCCTGCTATGGAAAATATTCTGCCGACCTGTGAATGTAACATGAGGTCATGTTATGGTTCAAGTCCAAGTCTGTGTAAGCGGTGAGGCGTGGGCTGACACAGCATCATCTAACAGAAGCCTCTTAAGAATATGTATTTTATAATGCAGCTTTTCCTTGATATTCATTGCACTCCCACCTCCCTCCCCAGCACTTCCCTGCTCTTCCTATTATTTCCCCCTTTACTCCTCTCTCCCATCCCCTCATCAACTCTTCCTTATCACCCCTCTCCCTAACCCCCCTCCCTCCCTACCCATCCGGCCCACAGCCTCAACCGTTGCCACCCACGCGCCCAAATTTCACCCCTCCTCTCTGCACTCCTTGTCCTATATCCAGGCCACCTCATCCATGGTTGTGATGGTCCGTATCCAGCACGCTGCGGCTGCCGTTGAGATGGCTACCACTGAAGGACTGGGGGGGGGGGGGGGGGGGGGGGGGGGGGGGGTCTTTGACTCGTCCTGCCATGCTGTCCGAGGCTCCTCACCATGAAACACATTTCCAATTGGCACCGCTGACAGGGCATATCCACAACTTTTAATGGCCCTGTCTGTCGTGATGTCTGGTAATGAGGTGGGACTCTAGCGTCTGTGTGTGGTGTGTGTGCGTGTGTGTGGCAAGAAAAAGGAAAAGGAAGACATAAAAGACTGTTGTCTGCAATTTTAACGTGTCGCTTTTTGCTCTGATTCAGGTGTATTTATTCAGCTATGTGTGTGTGTGTGTTTGTGGTCTAATTGAATTAAATGTGTCAACAAATGAATGGTGTGAATGCATTTGTGTTTTTCTACTGTGTGTGTGCATGTGAGTGTGTTTGTGTATGCTTGTGTACGATGCTTTTCTGGGATATTTAAATCCGGTGCTGCTGTGCAATAGGATCAACACCTGACCCAGTGCTCCTCCAGCTACCCTCACAGCACCACGAGGCTTTTGTCTGACTGGGTATCATCCACAACCTGCAGCTTGTCCCCAGTCTCTGTATTAGTCACTCCCCATGCCGTCTAGGAAGGAGTGTGTAGGGTGAACATGTGTGAATGTGTGGAACATAGCTGGTTCTCAAAACCTGCCACTCTTTCCATATCCTTGACTCAAGCCGACACAGTCGTGTTCCAAAATACTGTGTGGGCAGAAGGAGAAAGAGTTTGGCTGAGAGGAGGAGGAGGAAGCAGAAAGCAGAGCTGGTGGCTGAGAACGAAGGAGGGAGAGAATGAGGGGAGTGAACAAGCCGACGAAAAAAGCAAGAGTTTAGGGAGAGTGATGCAGAGGGGAACATGAGAGAGTGACAGAGAGAGGGGACAGCGCTTTCCCATGTGTTCAAATTGCAGATAGAGATAGAGAGAGACTGAGAGAGAGGGAGTGATAGAGATATATGGATGTATATAAAGTAAGAAAGAGAGAGAGAGAGATAAAGAGGAATACATGAAGAGAGAAAGATATAACATGTCATGCACTCCAGAGCATTGTGCGGGGAGTGTGTCAGTGTCAGGGATCACATGTGGAACCTCTGTGATCCCCTCTAACTCCTCACACAGGGCCTTGTTATAGCGCCTGATATAGTATCAGCTTCCCCTGCTGTTTCCAGAGTATACCTGGAGGTACCAGACCAGTCTATTTCCTCTGTTTTCATTTAGATGCCTTCCGCGCTAACTGTTTTGATGTATCTCTCTTGTACGGGTATGTTGGATTTAATGAGTTAAAGCTGAGCTCATACATAAGAGTGAATGTAGTTATAAATGTCTTCACTCCTTTTTCCTTTCTGTAAAAATAGGCTCTTTTGAAATGGAAAAATGTATATTAGGGGAAAAAAGTCATTGGTTATTTTTCATTTCTCACCCCTAAATCCCAGTCTGAATGAGAGTGCTGCTGATGCATAACCGTACCTCACAAAACAATAACACACCTGTGACTTGGAGGCTTGAACCAATGTTGATTGGGGTTACAACAAATTCACCGCAAATCCAGACTCACACAATCCAATCAGGTTCGATTAGTCATGATATTATGATATTTCCATACCTTTGCTTCCTGGGACAGTCTGTGTCCCATCAAGTAGCTTATGTGAATTATGAACTATAATCACAGGAACCTGCTTAGCCGCAGCTCTCACAGGTTTGGGAGTGTCCCAAGGTGCACCTGGGGTTTGGATCGGTACCTATGAAGTAGGAGCAAAAAGACTACAATAAATAACGTATTGATTTGTGTGGAACTAAAGCATAGGAGTCTCCAAGCCATGGGGTTGTAATTGGACCGGCAAGCAACATTCATCTTGATTACAGTCAATTTGAACCTATAAGGATAAGGTAAGTATTGGCCATTTATCAAAGTCAGAGTGGTAGGGTCGTGGCAAATGGGTTTTGGCCCTATATCGCCTGTATCATCAGATCTTAAAGCTTGGCCACCTTAGTTATGGGATTAAATGATACAGGTATGAGTACCAGGTCAGTTGTTGGATAGTAACATAACTTTTTAATTAGCCTCTATGCCTTTAAGATCAGTAGTAAATTATGAATTTGTATTTTACCTTATTTAATATAGGATTGTTCGAGTTGTTGGAGTCTTTTTTTTTTGCCATCTTCAGTTTGCAGTCTTCACATCATCTTTCAGTTCTGTGTTTTTTTCTTTTTTTCTTGTTGCAATCTGTCTTTGTACTCGTGCCCAAATCTAGACCAAAAGCCAATCTGCTTCACTCACTATGACTTCCATACTCTCTTCCTCTCCAAAACCTTCTGGTTTCCAGAAGACCTAGAGGGTCCTTCTCCATCTTTGAAGTTATTCTTTGAATTTATCTGAAACAATGTGCTGTTTTCTTCACTATGTCTTGTAATTCTATATATATATATATATATATATATATGCAAACACAGAGGGATATTAGCCATGGAATCCAACCCTGTTTGTCTTGCTTGTATGAGAAAGCCCAAGCCTTGCTTCCCCCTAGGAACCAGGTGGGTTGGATTTGGCATTCAGCTTGCCACCATGTCTCACTCCCTTGGCTCTGACTCTTCTGGTGAGAACAGATCACTAAAACGGAATGTTCCCTCCAAGCCCCCGATAGCTGTGAAGGATTTGCTAATGACAGGGCACACACAATGAATAATCAGTTAATAATAGAAAAACAGAATGAAGAAGTTACCATGGAGTTCTAAAGAGTCTCCGTAGATTTTGTGTTGCCGGGAGGGATTGGGGCACAACTTTCTCTGCCTCAAACAGTTTGAGGAAAGATTTATGATAATTTGCTGAACAAAATGCAATTAGAACAGGAAACAGTTTTCACCATGGCATGGGGTGTCACCCATGACCTGTGTCAGAAAAGAAATATGTCCCATGTTTTAACTATGACGTGAAGAGCGGTCACACTTGGAATTAAGTAGTGTAGACAACCATATTGAGACCTACACTGATTCTGAATAGTAAGCAAACGTGGAACCAAAAGACAGGTTATGTGAAAGCACATGCTATGCCATGATAACTCTCTTACTATTTAGACATGACTGGTTGACTAGACACAACTGAATTTCATTTGCAACTAAATCTTGGTCTGACCCTTTGTTGTTTACCATAGACCAAGTGGATCCAGTCCTTTCAAGGTCCTCCATTTCTTTGATAAGAGGCTGTCCTGTGAAGCTCTCATACAGTCCTGAGATATTGCATTCTCTATTCTGGGCATGAGTCAAGCTTGTTTTGGAAGAATAACCAGCACACTGTTTGGATTAATGTTCACTGGAACTGGAACCTGAAAAAGGGTTGTGCCTCTTTGGGCCATGTTTAAAACAATGCACAGGATTGACTTTCCACCCCAGGGTCCTTTCAGTCGCTTGATTTTGCTTTATTACCACTTAATTAAATTCAAATAGCACCAAGTACAAAGTCAATGATTGCTTTGATGAGAGAACCTCTCTGTATGCTTCCTTTGAGCTCATGGGCCCCGCTGGGCGAAAGCAGGCAGTTGTTCCTTTTAGTGTGTGTGTTTTGTTTGTCAGTCATCTCCCTGACGAAACCGAGAGCCTCGCATCCAAAAAGATTAGCTCAAATCCCCTTTTGTCAACAGCGGCAAATTCCAGCAAGCCTCGCGGGTCCGCCGATGTCTCAACTCTGTCGACACACTTGCGTTCGAGTCCTTGTGTCACCATATGTTCCGGAGATGCGCACAGATTTCTCCTGGTGCTGTTTGTTTCTTTCTCCGCTCCACCCAGCGCTCAAAGCAGCGTAACCCTCAGAGGAGGAGGTTACGGCATTGTTGGAGCCCTGGCGTTTCCCACTGCTTTTGTCCATGGGTTCTTTATCCACCTCCATGCGTGTTAACATGAGCACAGAGGCAATATTGAGGTGGATTTTTTTCCCATCTGTGTCAGGAATTGAGAGTGCGGGTGGAGGCGGGTTGAGCGTCTGAAATACCGCTTTTCTTCTTGTATCCTGCTTCAGGGAATACGGTGGTGTTTTGGGTTATGATTATGTATATAATGCATCCATTTTCCAAAGAGACACACAGAGACACAGGACCCTCTATCCATTCCAATTGACATCCAAAACAAACAGATCACAGTGTGACTTCCCACTGCCCTACATTTAAGAATATTTAAATTTAAGTTATAAACATTTCTACATCTACTTATTTTCGCCACTATGGGTAAATTAAGGTACATCCTGGGATATAACACAGTTATTGAAGTGCTGTGAGATGCTACCCGATGGTTTGTGTATTCAGTGTGCCTCTTCATAACAAATCATAATGAATTAAAATCCACCAAAGGTTTTTTCAATTTTCAATGCACCAACCTCAACAGTGATATAAGTAAATACATATGTGACATGTGGATCTCATTTTAAACCCTGAGCTTGAACGGCAATGGCTCTTACCAATCATGGCTGGGTCACCAACCCTGCCACACAAGACACAAGGAAGACTTCATATTGAGTGAAATGTTATTGAGGCCTTAAAATGGATGGGATCCTTATGAGCTGTCAGTAAGCCTATCATGTCTCTCCATCTTTTCATCCACAGCCCTTTGTGCATCAGTTCTACTCTGAGACCATTTTACACCAGCACATTGATTGATAACTCCAATATCTACTGAAGGGGAATCACACATACCAACCAGTCACAATGAATCATCAGTCCCAGTCTGTTGACGTCAACACTGCATCAACTATCAGACTTCACAATGCAGTTCATCTTTGAACAGGCTTAATTTCATCCAATGCGAAGACAAATAAATCTAAATCTAAGGGAAATGTAGAAACCTCCCACATAACGTGACTGGACAGGTGACAGTTTGAAATGGGTTTCACAGTTGACACTTATCCAGATTGACGTCAGATCAACGATTGATTGAAAATTTCGAAAAAAAGTTTGTAAAGGTAGAGAGAGGAAAGCTGGTTGGAAACTGATTCAATACATAGGAGATTGTTCTCTCACACAATTCTCCCCCCTTTCTTTGAGATCTCTCTTATAACTGGTGATTAGGGGTATGGAGGGATGGTGCCTGGGGAGGATGTTGCAGGGCATCTGAGAGTCTGCAGGCAAAGTGCCACCCCCCTGAGAGGTGCATCGATGAATCTCCTCCTGTTGAACACACTCTGGGTTCAATTATATCATGAGAAATGTATCCGGTGTGAGCACCAGTGCGTACTCTTTTTCACCAACTGTGCGTGCGTGCACGTGCATGTGTATGATCAAAAGCCATATTTCTAGGACTTTTTCAGGGCTTTAGGGTTAGACCTAGTGATAGGGTAAGAATTACATCCAGGGTTAAGATTGTTGGTTCTGGATAAGTAACTAGGATTAGTAAATTTCTTATTTGTGCAAACTTACTTGGCCGAATAAAGCTGATTCTGATAACACAATTTTGAATGGGAGTAGACTGTCGGTCCTCACTAGGATAGTAAAACAAACGTGTGTGATTGTGTGTGGAGGGGATTGATAAATGTACATATTGAACTCATTTAACTTCATCAGCATGTCAAAGACCACATCATTGCCAAAGGAGCACTCTGGATGTAACTCCTGCCTAAAATATGCTGATTTATTGCGTTGCCAGGTTGTCGCTCTAAGTGCTCTTCTGTTTGACAACAACTTGGCTTCCTTTTTTGTGGCTTTTGTGCTTTTTTGACATACTCCACAATGATTGACGGGGTCTTTGCCAATCTCCCTTGGTTGGATGTGACAGGAAAATATTGAGGTGAGATGACAACGGAATAGAAACTGGAAGGTTTTCAAGCCTACAAAGAAAATTGGAAGACAAGCAAGGACATCCAGGCTTGACACCATCCAAGTACTTCTCTGTTTTAGTATGCATAGATGCATATGCATGGAGCTAAGGCGCTTGGTCCATCTGAAGGGCAGATATTCTCCTCTATCTCTAAGAGTTTCAGTCTTGACCAAATCCCCCCCGGGGTGGCCGTGTCGGCAGTGTCACATGTCACGGTCGTCCCCTCGCTAACTCATTAGCTGTGGCGCTACTTGTTAGCACTCTGGCCTTCTCCCCTTCATTAAAGGAGACAGTAGACTGATTGAAGCAAGCCGAGCAGAAGGGGGGGTTGAGGTGTGTGTGTGTGTAATTGTAGCCGTGTGTGCACGTTAGTGTGAACAGTGTCTGTCTAGTCCTCCTCGGTGCTGTCACTGGGCTAACCAGAAGCCATTCCACAGTGGCCGCAGGAGATCACTCCAATTAAAACCATATGAAAGAGGGGATTTGGTGTCTGCTGGGGGGTGAGCTGAAGAGGGACTGGAGGGAAGGAGACAGACGTTGTGGGGGTTGAGAGAGAGAGCAGCCAAGGTTTAGGTGAGTGCTCGCAGGCAGGGAGAAGGGAGTCTTCAGCGACTCTGGGATGATTGTCCCCGTGTTTGTGAAACGTGGTTAGGCAGCTCGGTCAGTGGAAAATACACAAATTAAAGTTTTACCTGCTGCCTACAGATCCCCTCTGGTGGTGGGTGACAAGTGAGCAAGACTGGAAATGTGGCACCACAGTGCCATCCTGTGGTACACCTTCACACTAAATATCCATATACGGTCTTAAGCTGGTCTCACAGTATCAGCAACAAAAATTACCCTATTTGAAGTGGTTGGACAAAACTCCAGAGATTTTCAAACAGTAAACACAAACTATCAACAGCCACCCAACATCAGAGAGTGCCTATTGTCAGTGCTGATGCACGCTGAAAATGACACATGAGGATGTGTGATAGTTATATTGTTTCATGAGATATTTGTAGCGACACTGAATCAAATTGCTGGGAACTACCGTTACCCTTTTCCCATTCTTTGTTTGCTTGCAGCTTGCAAGGCTGCTATCCTACGTTGCTCACTCAAGACTGAGAATGATTGTCTTTGACAACACTCAACATTCAAATCAGAAGCTTTAATACCAGTGTCCCATGGGCCCTCCATCCTAGAACACATCCACAGCCATCTTGGCTGAATGTGAATGTGGTGTTTATTACAAAGTTATTTTTAGACACATTGATTTATGTTTGTTTGCTGCCTCTTGCTTCCACTGCCTTTCTATTGACCGGCGCTCTCGTCTTTCCCCTGAGACTCATTTGAAGTAAATATGAGGAATCAAACCTTTTTTCACCCGTACCAATTAACTGTAGCGGGAACATAGAAATGATCATCTTATTTAGTCAAGGCAGTGTTTGCAGATACTACACATCAAATGGCATTTCAGAGCCTAGAAATGCTGCTGGTATCTCCATAAATATTAGGCAGGTGACTCAGAGCATGAAACAACATGGTTCTTGTGTTACATCTTGTACAGTGGTAAAACCAAAAGTGTTGATTGAAAATGATTATTTTTGCTCATTTAATGTACTGGTCTTTTAACATAAGTCTTGTAAATGCATTGTGTTACTGTTTGTGATTAGTTAGGTAAGGATTAGGTTCATTAAACTGATGAGTGAAAGAATGTTCCAAATTGATTAAGACACCCCACTGAAACTCATTTTAGAAGGTTATTGCTTCTAGACAAACTCCAAGGGAATTTTACTCATCTGCAGGTTGAGTTTTATTGTGACCCTTCATTTCCCGGCAGCCTAACATGTATCCAATCAGACTCATCCAATCAAGCCTTCATGGCCTCCACTGCTTGGTTAGTGACTGAATATAATTGTACACCCACACACACACATACACACACACACTTACAGTAAGATGGCTCACGCACATTTTTGGATGTGACATGCACACCAAAGAAGGCAGACACACACACACACACCGACTGCTCGTCTAGGAAATACCCCCTTCGGGGATCCAGACTCAAGTCCAAGTGAGTTAGAGCCCTCTCTTTCACATACTCCTGACTAGACAGGCTGTTTCAACTGCATTACTGCTGACCTCAACACTTTCCTTTTTTCCTTATTTTAAGATAATTTGACAGTCATCACATTGACAGCTCACTCGCTTTTTCTGTGTGCTTTTTCTTCCCCTCATCATAGGGGTGGACCAGATATACATTTCAAGAAGCTTCGTTTTGCGACTTTCAGATGTAAGGAGTGTGTACCTTCCACTGTGAGGGGAGGGCTTTGGTGTTTGGTGCAAATCATATCCTGGTGCTTGACATCACACACACGTGACTGTGACAACTGAGAGAAGAGGTGAGTCATAATGTGGGTGAGCTTGGGGAGAAGTTGCCATAGGGAAAGTGATATAACATTTGACTTGTGTGGGTAACGGATTGTTTTCTCAAGGTGGGAAACTCCCATTCATCCCTCCATGAGATTGGATATGTATATATTCTATATGTATATATTTACATACACAATGTACAAATTTAAAGACGGTGTGAGATTAAAATGATTAAACTGGGATACTTTCGTAAGCCAAGACCTAAAAGCAAGATATGTTGATCTGAAATAAGTTTTGCTCTGGTTCCCCTGACAAGAAAAGCAGAAAGGTTGAAAACATTTACATCTTTATCTACATGAAATAACATTGTATTCCGAGGTACAGAATTAGCTGCCACACCGCCCTGACAAAACGCTGTTGCTGTGACATCATCGTCACCTTTGCCACATTCCAATGGTCATGATTCTTATGCCCCCTGCTGGACAGTATGAGAAAGCTATCTGCATATTATCAAACTCCTTTACAGATAGACCAAGATTGTGAATAGAAAGAGAAAAGAGAGAGAGAGAGAGAGAGAGAGGGGGGGGGGGGAAGGATGGGAGAGATGAGAGAGTGTGCGGGAGAAGGAGAAAGGAGAAATTTTAAGGGAGGGAGGAGACAGTGGGTGGGGTGGATTGGTGAAGTAAGACTAGAAACCCATTAGTATTCATAAGCAATTACTTACCAAGAATATATGGGACAGAATAGTATCACTTCATTAAGTGGGCTTTGAACAGAAGAACAAAAAGGCAGAGTAGTAAAGATGGAAAAAGGAAGGAGGGATGTAGAGAATGTAGTGGAAATGGAACAAGAGGCACAACGATATAATGAGAACCTTATTCATTACAGGATATCTATCCATTGGTATACCCATGAAGATGAGACCCGAAGGAGAAAGGAAGAAAGAAAGAGACAGAGAGAGAGAAGGAAGGAAGGAAAGGGAGAACGATAGTGAGAAAGAGACAGAGAGAGAGACAGAGAGAGAGAGAGAGAGAGAGAGAGAGAGAGAGAGAGAGAGAGAGAGAGAGAGAGAGAGAGAGAGAGAGAGAGAGAGAGAGAGAGAGAGAGAGCGTAATTACAGTAGGGTAGGGTGAGAAGTGCCTGCATTACTTCATATTCCCTCTGAGTCTATCGACAGACCTACCTTCAGGCTGCTGCTGAACTCTGAGAAACAGGCAGGTTTGATTATGACATCATTTACATAGTGCCCTCCAGTCCTCTGAGCTTTTATTAGGTTTCATGGGAGAATCTGGCAACCCTGGGCTTGCGGAGGCCAACATTTCAACATGGCAGTGAAGTATGAAACCCGTATAGCTATTCATTACATGGAGGATCTCCCATCTGATGTTTGGTTACGATAATACACAGGATGAAACATTGCTTCCTAGCTGTAGTCCTCGGGCCCATACAACAGAGCTTTTAATTTGGCAGATGTCTGATTGTTGTAATGATAGGCTGGGAGACTGCAGTTGCTGGCAATGTATATTTGTCAATTATGAATGCTATGTGACATCACACAAAATGGCCACCGTTAACCGTTAACCAGGATTTTGTATAAAATGTTTATTCCTCAAGTATCTGTGCTAAAGGTTAATTAATATGGAAAATTAATGAGTATTCCTTTTAATACAGGGCAAGTCTGTTACTGCTTGTTCCCTTAGCTGTCATCTGCTGTATCTGTCATGCATTGAAGCCTTTACCGTGTGTTAGCATCATTGCTAACGTAAATCACTGCTAATGCTGAGGACCTCTGTGACAAGTGTTTATTTAAACATTTCTTTATGATGACCTCGCTGCCTTCCCCCCCCCCCCCCCCCCCCCACACACACACACACACACATCTGACCACACATGCACGCACACACGCACGCACTTGACTTTGTGACCTGCATCTGTAAATCTAGCTGCCATATTTCATATCCTGATCATTGATCTATGGGTAAGAAGGTGAGGGGGTGACGGGTGAGGGCTGACAGGAGTGCTGACGGGTGACGACTAGGAGGGTTTGGGGGGTGCAGTGACACTGCCGCTGGTTCGCATCACAGTTTATTAGAGGGCCATTTTTCTTTCCCCCTCCCCTAACCTGGCCTAGAGGCCTGCGTTTACCCCAACTGCAAGAGTGGTGACTGGCAATGCTTAAAGGACTACTATCAGGAGAATAGTTTTTGCATATATTACAGGGTTAAGTGCAAACCAATCTGCGTTATCCAAACAGGGCAATCCAAACAGGGCGAGGGGCCAGGAGACTGATGAGTAACACACACTCTCTACCCCCCCCCCCCCCCCCCTCCTGCCCGCACTCCCAAACGCCCGCCAAACACGCATATACACACACACACCTAAACGGCGTTACCTCACGTTGATTGTTTCTGATTGGCTGTATGAAACGCAGTGCTGACTTTTTGATTATATTACATACGGTCACGCATGGGTTGGCGCCCCACGCTGCACAAGACAAGAGATCTTTCTGGAACACCATCTGCTGCAAGGCAATGAGAAGGGAGGGAGACAGAGACAGAAAGAGAGAATGAAAGACAGAGACAAAGACGATGATTGTAATGACTGAGTTCCCATTGAGGTCACTGATGTCGAGACTAACTTTCTTTCGCTCCCCCTTATTGAGACCAGAAATGTTGTGCTGACAAATAAAGGCAGCCTTACGGGTCTTGACTAAAACACAGCACTCACACAGGTTACCTCAAGTTCACTCGCATCATATTTCAGAAATGCTTTGTCGGTAAAATAGAACACACAAAAAGTCGGCAGGTCATAGTGAAATTGTTTTGGCATCCCTAAATGGAACACCTCCGAACGTAATCTACAATGTTCTCCCTGAAGGCTCAGGAGCTCTTGGTGTGGAAGGAGAAGAGAGGCTTCTGTGGTTCAGGACCCGTCCCCAGAGGGAAACAGCAGATAGAGTGTAATCCACAAGGCCCGGAGCAAAATCAGATTTCCCACGTAGCCTTGTCAAGTTCAGTTACTGATTGGAAAGACAGGATCCGTATGAAATCACTCTCCTTTTTGGGGAGCGCTGGGGCTACGGTATGTTTCTTTTTTTCTGGTTTTAGTGTTTGTAATCCTGCACGCTATAACAATCATATCACATTACTGTCGTCAAAAGTCTTAGTCATTGGCCCTGACCAAGACGGTCGGTCAGAGAGCAGTATGGAAGGGTAGGCAGTCTTTGAGAGGTCGCCTGTCATGTAATGAAACAAGATTTGAGTGAGTAGTTTAATTCTGTTTTCAGGTCCAAGGCTTTAGAGTAAGGACTGACATTTTACAGTGCTAGAAGTCTGATCCACACGCATTCACACTCATATACCCACACATACACACACAAACACACCGTATACACACAACACGCACTGCCTGTCACTCTAATCGCCTGACTCTCTGACACACTGCGTGTGTGTGTGTGTGCATGTGTGTGTAGGTGTGTCTGTGTATATGTGTGTGCGCAGAATGAGTGTGGCTCCAGCATTATGTTGTTGTCATGGCCACTGCGGCGAGGAGCTGTCACTAGGAGAGAAACAGCGTGACCATGTTGATTAGGATAACCTTTTGGGCAGGGAGTGGAAATATGCTGTCAACTCATTACAAAAATACATAAGCTCTCACTTCCAATTACTCACTTAGCGAGGGAGATTAGGCAAGGAAGCTGCCAACACCACTGCCTCTCTGGGGTCAGCTGTAATCAGGAGGAGTCGGGGTGCCGAGGCCGTATCCGTTTTCGATCATGTGTTGATTCCCCTCCTCCGCCTCCCCTTATCCCTCTTCATACATCACACCCGTGGCCTCGAACTCAACTCACCTGAAAATTCAAATATTTACACACTCCCACCTTAAGTCTAAAGTGAATTTCATAGTTCATAAAGCATCACAGACGCTTTTTAATGAATGTTTCCCTTTCCTGCTCAGACTAGGCACAGCTCCTGGTATGTGTGTGTGTGTGTGTGTGTGTGTGTGTGTGTGTGTGTGTGTGTGTGTGTGTGTGTGTGTGTGTGTGTGTGTGTGTGTGTGTGTGTGTGTGTGTGTGTGTGTGCATGCGTGTGTGTGTGTGCATGGGTGAGTGGGTGTGTGTGTGTATGTGTGTGCGTGCACAGGGAGTTGTAATGAGAAGTCACCTCCAAGGACACCACTCAAATGTGACCTCATGTTCACATAATCAAACAAAAACACGAACACACACACACATCAACCCCTTTAAATCAGCAGATGTACAAGCGTGAACCCTCCTTTGACCATGAAGCACAAATCAGCTAAGAGGTCTTGGCGTGAGACCACAACCACCCACATCACTCCTCTTCCCGGACCCAGGAAACCTCCCACGGTTCCCAGTGTTCCCGGACCCTCACCAGCCCCATCCTGAGGTCTCCCCTTCCAATACGGATCAAATCTGTTAATGCCTGACAGGGCCTGTAAACCCGCCGTCCGTCACAGCGGCCCTGCTGATGGCTGTTATGACGGCTATAGAGGTGATCTGGAGCTCAGAGCCAGGCAAAGTTTGGGGGGGGGGGGGGGGGGGGGGGGGTGTATGGTTCTGATTGTGGCCTCCGTGACGCGGGAACAAGGGTTCTTAGATGAGAGAGCGGAGGGGGCGCTATGTTAGATAGAGTAGAGCTGGGGGGGCGGGATTCAGAAAGCGGGTTTAGTGAAAACTTAAGGTAGTTGACTCGCAGATGATAGAAACTCTGGGTTTACGGTTTCAAAGGGCTCAGCGTTTTCTGAGTCAGTTACCACGGCAACATTGTATATGAAGCTATCCTTCTCGCCATTGGATTTTATTCTAACCGTGAATTTGTCCTACCCTGAAACCTCCCATATAAATGTGTCAGACATTGTATTTAATTTTCAGTTGCTGTGTTTGATGCCTGTTGGGTTGCAGAAATACATAAAAAAATTACAGGGCCCCCTTGGTATCCAGAAACTGCTATCCCTGTATTGGGCAATGACATGCATGTGTCTGGTCAGGTTTAATCATGTATTAAATTACACTACGAATCAAAATGTTCAAGGGCGTCAATGTAAAAACACACATACACACATATTGCATACAGGTTGCTACTTTCATCAAACACATTGGAAATCTTAAATTATGTGTTACCCACAAAAGGCCACAAGAGGGCAGAACCAATACAAGCAATATGATGTGCAAATCTGTCCCAGACAGGCCAAGCTTGAATCTGTCCCTCTCACTGTAAATAGTTCAGGTTAAATACATGTACTTTGAAGGCCTGTTGGGAGACAAGCAAATCGAATGTCAATAGTCAATAAGAATCTCCCTGCATGTCTGTTTTAACTGGCCAAAGCTGCTTCTGGGTGTAGGAGCAGGGTCTGCACCTCCTGGGACGAGAGCAATACAGCTAGCTGCTGAATGATAGCACAGCTAAGTACTGCCCCTGGCATCAACAGCAGAGTACAGTAGCGTAGAGTTTAGTCGACTCAAGAAGTCAGAGCGACAGCCAAGAGACTTCTGCCAGCATGCATTTTCAATCCTGTAATTTTCCAAGTCAGAATAGAAGAATTGCATCAATTTCTATGTATGTTTGAGAATTGTATGAATATAGCCTCATTTCTGGAGTCAGACATATTTAATCCCTGAATTTGAGCACTGCTTTGCTTCTGGCTGTTTAAAATCTGCATTTCTGACATGCATACTGAAAATGATTGAAGCAGGGAGCACTAAACATAGAAAATGATATGGCTTCAACATGCTAGAATACATATTCTTAGGTTTTACTACACGTCTGCTTGAAAAGTGAGACTATTTCAACATATGAATGCTGTAGGAACAGTCTAGATATGTACTACATAAAATGTGTGGATGGTGTAATTTGGCAGCAAAAAAACAATCACATTTGGTTGTTTTGGGGGGAAATATGAATGCTATCTCTAGTTTTTAGTTCTTTCAACGCTTTACATAAACAGCACTAGATTCTTCTTCAGAGTATGAATAGTCTTAATTGTCTTAAAGGAAAAGCTAGATTAATCAGATAAGAACTTGTTTATTATCTTTTACTGTGTTTGAGTCTGGGAGCGTCTGTTATCTGATGGCTAATATGCGGACAGTAGGGACTTTGTGCAAGAGAGAGGTCATTCATTTTCACCCATGATTTATCACTGATAATTTGACCCCCCCCAGTCAGACCATAGTTCTCTTGTTGATACAGAGCATAAATGTGATTTATCCTTTGAGTAAATAGAGTGATTTGCCCCTCCCTCGCTCTTGGAAGAACACAGAACGTCAAATCACTCGATCATTAATCCCCACATTGTTTTATTTACCCGTAGCCCTCAGCGATTGCGAGGAGAGAGCGGTTAGACAGGGTGTGTGTGTGTGTGGGGGGGGGGGGGGTCAAATAACAACCAGCCCACTGTCAAGGGGCTCGGCTAGAGCTGGCCGTCGGTTGGGGGAGGGTGGCCACTTTACATCGCAGAGTGACATAAATATGCTGTCTGTTACAAGTACTACACAGACCTAGCAAAGGGCCCTGACCAGCCAGCAGGCTCTCTGGTTAGTGTTGCAGGCCCCTCACTCTGGCAAACGGAGGGATAAAACTCTAACAAATGGGGAGGGATAAGTCGCCTGGGAGTGAACCTGAGAACCTGCACGGCCTGCCTTTCAGCTCTGCTACACTCACGTTCAGGGTAGCCACAGTCCCCGCAGGGCAGGGCTGAACTCAGGGGCAAACGTTCAACTGCAGGTCAACAGGGCATGTACACCTACAACACCCTTGAAATGCCAACCTCAAATGTGTTTTCCCCTCTCCACAGCCTCTCACCCACACCCAAACACGACCTCTTGTAAATTGGAAGCCCCCCTACACACACACTACTTGCATGCACACACACTCTCGCACACACCTCCACCCTTTTCTCTCCTTTCTTCTGCCCCCAGATTACCCTTTTAATCAGTTTACCTGGTACAATAAAGTAACAGGGGTAAAGGTTTACAAAGTCATTTCCATCCACCCCAATCTGTCCCCCACTCTCCTCTACTCTCTTCTGCCTTCCCTTCTAACCGCTTTCCCCCACACTCTCTCTTTCTCTTCCAAGCCTCTCCTGAGTCTAAACTGTTAAGTCCAGACTCTCCCCCTCCCCAACTCACAACCCAAACATGTTTCCATATATCACTATACACCCTCCCCCTTTACCTCAAACTACTTCCACATCTTTCCTTCCACTTTTACCCAGTCTTCCACCCTTCCTTCATTAACCTCCCACTCACCACACACACACGCCACACACCTACACGCATGGGCATGAACTCACGCTCTCTCACACATACACACATGACCACACGAGACCCCGCTTCAGGCTGTGGTGGCAATCAGCGGCCTCTCCCGGTGCATGCTGGTCCCTTCTCCTACGCATCCCCACCCGCCTGGCTAACCCCAACAGCAGCACGCCCCAATTACCCCGACCAGCTTCCCTAACATGAGGGCAGAGAGAAGCCAATTTTTCAATAGGTATACCTCATCCATAGTACTCTGTGTGTTTAGTTTGGCATGAGCCAAACTCAGTGAAAACATTCTGCCCAATTCAACAGAGACAGGTCTTAAAGACCTCCAGAATAGAGACCCCCGATTCAGGGGGTCCGTGGAGGGTTGTCAAGGCCTTTACGATCACCTCCTCCACCTTTGAGTTAAGTTAACCCTGGCAGCCATTGGGCAGGGGCTGCACTGGCTCCCAGATTTAGGGCTCCTCCATGGGTAAGCGAAGGGAGGGCCGGGCTAATTGAAGTCAGAGGATGAGTGGTGTGCTGCGATGTGTGTGGTGACAGGCAAGGTAATTACACGGCTGGTCAGAGAGAACATTACAGTAGTTAAGAGCTTTCGCGGTGCTAACTCCACCTATAAAGGGATTGCTACACATATTTATTTGTCATTGCTAGCCAAGGTGTGTATGTGTGTGCGTGTGTACGTGTGCTTGCATGTGTTTCTGAGTACTGACACACTTTGTGTCATTCTGTCTACATGTGTGTGTTTATGTGTGCGCATGAGTGGTCGTGCACTTCTGTCAAAATGTGGACTTTTGTGTGTGTTTATACATTCGGACCTAACCTAGCCTCAAAGCAAGAGGTTCTGAGAGAAGTGGGCCTCCTTGGTCTGGGAGCATGACAGTCATGGACAAAAATGAAAACAAACACCAAACCACACGCCATCCCAGTGAAATATGGTAATAATATAGGGGTAAGTTTACATTTTGCAAAAATATGCATTATTTGTCTTAACTCTCATTCCTACCCAAAAATGCCAGGGGGGGAAGCCATTTTAAAATATAGCTGGAAGCGGACCACAGAGCCAGCCGACACCCTTTTCTATCTTTAGAAAGAGGGAATCCACCCAAGGACTGTCCAGCCAGCAATTCCCCAAGCAGTGTGATTCTCCAGACCCCGTGTACTAATAACATTATTCAGAGAGACCAGCCACCAAAGCCTGATACAGTACGATATGAAGGTATTTAAGGAAGGAGGGTAAATAAATCAAGTGTCAACATCATCGGCCAGACTCTGTAAGAGCTACATGCCCCGGCGAATGGCCGGAGAGGTCTGTCGTTGAAAAACACGGCGACACAGATACGGTATGCATGGGGGGAGGGGGGGGGGGGGTGCTCCACGCTTGCAAAGGAGCAAAGATTTATCTACTCAGAGAGTTAACTCAATACCTAATTTTTCTTGGACTCCACCTATGTTTTTCCAAGTGCTGGGAACTATGCATAAAAAGGTCAAACACATAATGGTTTGTAAAAAAAAAAAGTTGCATTAAATTTGTGAAATAGAAAATTACAGCCACTGAGAAAAAATGGAAAGAGAGAAAAGATTAATGACTTTGGCCCTGTGCTTTGTATATCGCACTGGCGCTGTGTGCTGAAACACTTTATAAATCACAGATGGACATATAAGGGATTATTAAGAATATGTGTTGTGTTTCATGGCTTGTATTGAGGCCAAATCTTTAAGTACCTGTTCTGGCTCTCATCTAATCTGTTTTTAAAAAGTCACTTTGGAAGTTTAGTTATAGAATTTTTTTATAGAATTCTGATGTTAAGTCCATCTCTGAGAAGCAAACATAGAATACTTGGAAATGTAGCTGTACTGATAGAAAATGATATCATTGCTGAACCTAAATTGCACTGTGCACATATTTGAATGGCTAGTTCATTCCTAATTAATATTTTTTACTATATTCATATTCTTAATATATGTATTCATATACATGTACCACATCATACTGTAAAAACTGATGACTGGACAAGGTGTTAATGCATTTAACCCTCCCATTGCCTTAAGAAAAACTATAACACCTATTAACTTTAGTGTACTATGATCAGGGGTACAATTTATTTCATGACACAACTAACCCTTTGAATACAAATTTGAAATGGCACAGTGTTACAGCTATAAGTGTGGAACAAAATCAAATAGTCATAAACAACATAAGCTGTTTTGTTCCCTCTAACCCTTTAGCATCCCCCAAAGGTAAAGCTATAAACGTATGAGTGCAATGAGACCATCAACAACCATATTTAAACTAAGCCAAGGAGGTTGTGGTTACCATTACTGATCTAAACTGCCTACTGGAAATGTTTGAATTGGAATTGTCCCCTTTTGTTTGCTTTAACCAAGTTGATAACCAAATCAATTTATAGAGTAATTACAAAATATTTGTGTTACTGCTCTCTTCAACATGAAAATAATCTAAACACAAAGTAATTAAAATGAATAATCAGCTAAAAACAGCTGGTCTTTAATCTCTCACTTTTGGCCTTACTGATGAGGTATTTGATCTCACAGGGTCTGGTACAGCCCTGTCAAAATGATCAAGACACAGTAGGCATTACCTTTTTGGAGCAGCTAAATTAACTTTTTTTCTGCTCCCAATTCCATATTTTGTGTCATATTGGGAAGCTACATAGGACGCCATGTACTAAATCACACTTTCTTAAACTTCAGTTTGAGTCATCATGACCCTAGGTTTAATCTAATTCCGATTATAAGGTTGCAAGTATACCATATTCCTAATTATAAGGTGGTTTCATCTATTACTCATTTATGTAATTAGTCATTACATGTATTGTATTGTGCAATACAACAAATGAAATAGCTCCTTATGGTGCAAATTCTAATTGGGCTTTTGACACTTTTGTACATAATATTTGGTTGTTTTATTTTCGAGAAGATCCTCCACTAAAAAGTCTATATACAGCATATTATATTGTACTTGAGGATAACATAAAAACCTTATCAGGATACTCCACACTGTCACGCATCACCCACCGTTGTCGTCATCTGCATACCTTTACACCAAGTCGTACTGTCTCTGTGTGTGTCCACTATTGCCAATGAATGGCTCCAGTACAGTCAGATGCAAAACAGATTGCAGCACACACAGTTCACACAGCATGGGAAACTAGTTTACACTACCCACATTTACATTGAAATCTGTGTCAGCCCACGGCACCTCACCAACACCAGGATAAAATGGAGGTCTGTCGGTCTGTGTATACATATCAAGATTTTGTATTTTGTCGTCGCTATGAGGTAATGATGAATATAAAACAGTTACTGTGTGTGGCTTGAAAGAGTATGGGGGGGAGAGGTGGGTGGCAGAGCATACTGTGATCAACAAAGTCAGTACAAAGCTAAAATATGAGCTCCACACAGGCAGCTCAAAAGGCTAGGTCATTTGTAACCAGGTTTCACAAATCATATGATAACTCTTTATGAAAGAAACGTTCATAATGTAGAAACGCTTTGAATCAAAAGTAAAGTTGTTGTGAACTACACAAAGTAGGCCTATGTTTGTAATGGAGCTGTGTTGACAGCAACATTCAAGACAGAAATATGATCTATGAGGCAATCTTTATCACATTTTACCTATTTTCTTTTTGACATGGGTTTTGAGCCAATACATCATGTCACTTAGAATACAGTTCATGGCATTGACCTGAAATCATGACATATTTACTTCATACTTTCTCATAATGGCAGCTATATTTATGTAGAAAAACACATGGACCGAATGCATCTTAACTGATCAAGGTCAGTTTCGCAACTCTACAATATTCATATTCATAACAAATATTTATGAAATACTGTTAAGAGAACATTGTTGCAAATTGGGGACTCTTACAATGTTTCATACTTTAACACAGCCACATTGGTCCAGAGAAACCATTACAAAATCACGTCAAAAGCAAACTGGATTAAATGGTCATCTTAAATTAACTGAAGCACTAATGGTATTAGAAAAGAGAAACCCTTTTCCAAATTCCCTGTAGTTTACAAAGATGAAGACTCTGAGATTACCAAGTTTACTGGTGTCATTTATGTTATTAGAGGGAGTAGAGTTCACAACTTTTCAAATACACTACTATGGTAGTTGTATGGTTTGCTTGTGTGGCCTATGTTAACCCACTAGAAGTAGCCTGGCCCAATGGGGCGGGAGAGGTTGACCATGTGGTTCACTTATGGCTCTTAACATACTTGGGACAGAGCCACATGTGGCTTTATAAAGTCATCTTGTATTAGATTGACACTTTCTCTTGTAATTCCAAAGTCAATACCTTTATATTGTTCATAATGAATCTTGTTTGGCGACCACAACAGGTATTGATGGAAAGTATGCTTGAACTATATATTTTTTATAGAATATCCTTAGACTTTTTGATGTACTGTATGTATAAAATTTAAAACTGTATAGGTGGCTCTGGCTGTTTCATATCAGGATGTTCGGCTTGGTTTGATTCTCTTATCAAACCTTCTCACTTTATGCACAGATCATGAAATAAAATATAGGATTTTACTGATATAAAAGCAATACAACGGTATTTACAGAGGGGAATAGCATCCAGATTGCCTCATCGATTTACCACATCAGATAAAAAAATAGGAACAGATTTTTCTGTTTAATGTTTCACCAAATTTAGCTTTATTTCACATGATACCTACAAACCCTCCTCTTCTCCACACAGGGCCACCCTTTTATGCATTAGATGGGACACAATTATTACTTCCACTTACAGTCCTGCAAGAAACTGCTTCTACAGCATGGTGAGAGTCCTGTCAAGGTGATGGACACACCATCATACTCACAATTTATACATGTTATTTGAGTACAAATGCCATCATTTTCAACATCTTTCACCCCATCAAATCCTTCTATACTCAGGTTTCTTTTTCATCTAGGTTTATTTTGACCACACGGGTATGTTAGACACAATGTCCAATAAGGTTCAATTAGTCTTGAAGTGCTCCACATGCACTGATTAGTATTGTGAATACAAATGTGCACCTAACGTGAAGTCATTCCAATTATGTTTTTGTTTTTTTCATTACAATTTATCTAACTGCCCATTCAAATAATTGCATTTTGTTTCTTCTAATTTGTTTAAACCCAGCATTGCAAACAAAAAGAAGTAGAGGAGAAATGTTCTAATATTCGACGTATCGTAGTAGGCTGTAGTTAGCAGTCAAACTAGGGTTTTCAAATTGAAATGTTGATACAAATACGGTTGAAATGCAAACGCATAAACGCATGTTTCGCTAACCTGGCACGCTTTTCCCATTCAAATTAGCCTAATGATACGTTTGCTAAATACTAAGCAGAATTTTCAGAAAAAAATACATCTGAGTTCTATGGATTGTATGAAATATAAAGGCTGTTGTAGCCTATAGCTATATTGGATTGTAACTGTATAAATCCGTAGCCCTATTGATAAAGTTCAGAGATCAGAAATTGCCTATGTGCTACTATAATGCTTTTAACCTCTCGGAACCGAAAACCAAAGACAGCAATAGGTATATTATCTAGGTTTTAGGATTATGCATGTATTTTAAATTGAATTGATTTTAATGAGGCTTTGTTTTTTCAGAGCCTACACGTTTAATTAAAGCTCCGACATGGCTATGATTAAAAAACAATTGACAAACAATTTCGATGTTTTAGATATGATTTAATGTATATTCATTATTATTGTATCATTGGTTGTATAAAACACAAGTTACCAATCAATTCCACGTTGCAACCTACTGCGAGGTTTATTTATCTCGAATAGGCTAAAATCAAAACTTTGCCCATTCACATTGTTAAATTAAATGGTTTTTAAAATGACTGTTATTAATTTAAACATCTTTCAGCTTTCAACGTTTGTTAAAGAAGTTCTACCACTCAAGTATGACAAACAATAGGCTATCAGATTTGTAACATGTAATATCCATATGAGATGTCAGATTATATTCAGGTACGCCATTAACTCCATTAGGTTTCATGTCATTATTACCGTGCGCAACATTAACACTTAAATTAATTATAAATAGTCTACACATATAGCAATAATAACAGTAATTTTTACTTTACAATTGTGCAACATAATGGCAACACATTTCATTACACATATGTCATCAATTCACATGACATTTACACTATGTACAAGTCCAAATCGTCTATAATAAAGGCATGTGCAAGATTTGCGCATCCACTTAAATGCAATGTTTTTTTTTCAGCTGTCTGAATCGACATCACTTTTGATTTCCTCAGTTTTCTCTGTGGGTGTTTTCGTTGTTTTGTTCCATTTCTGTGAATTTTCAGACTCTTCCGAAGACGACCTTTTCTGTCTCCTCCATTTAGCGCGCCTGTTTTTGAACCACACCTATATGTGAGAATAGAAAGATTTAATATTTACAATTATAAGTTTGATATATTTCGTTTTGTATTAAGTTATTTCATGTTCAAAAATAGGGTTGGCCCAATCGAACACGTTTCTGCATTATAGGGAAAACGGTTGTGCGCAACGTTTGGCATATGGGTTTGAGAAATATTTGTGTAGGCCTAATTCATCACAATAGACAGAGGAGCAACTCAATTGGAAAAAAAATACGATTCAGCCTACATCTATTTCTTCTAATAGCCTACAATTAGTTGCATGTGTCCTTAGTTTAAATCCCAAAACTCCAATCGCACGCAGAATAATAGGCTATCTACACAGGCCCAGACTCACCTCAACCTTCTCCTCTCGCAGGTGTACTTTCCGTGCGAGTTGCTCCCGTGTGCCAACGTCAGGGTATTTGGTCTCCTGAAAGAGGTTCTCAAGGGCTTCGAGCTGCTCATCGGTAAAGATGGTGCGGTGCCTCCTCTTGCGTCGGCAGTGAAGCTGGTTCAGTAACTGAAGCTCCGTCCGCGACAAGGTACCAACGTTCATATAAGACATCATCTGATGCGGGACGGGAGATAAGAGCACCGATCCAGAGCTGTCGTAGCCTACATGGAAGAACAAGTGATAAGTAGTCTAATGAAACCTACAGGCTAGTAGCCATACACAGAAACTTGGAAAATTATTTAAATGACTTTGGCCAGGGATAAGCAAGCATGACGTTTACTTTTGGCTACTTCATAAAACATAGTGACATTGGTCGAAACAACGGACTGTAGAACGTTATCTTAAACTGTGTTAACATCACTAACCAAAAACGTTATGAAAGTAGGGTTACTAGGGTAAGATTAAGTTTACAGAAGTAATAAAGCAGGAAAACAAAAAAGGAAACGTACCTGTCGGAATGCAAGGGCACTGCTGCGAACCGAGGGTTGGGATGGAACCACAGCACGCAGGGCCAGCGGGGCCCTGCACATGCAGTTGTCCATAGTAATAATTATTATATCCTAATCTGGTTCCGTTTACCGACTGAATACCGGGGGGAGACGGTCCAGTTGTGTGCGAATAGAGTCCATTATACTCGGTGGCAGTGTAGAGAGAATCCGTCAAATTCGAGAACACAACCGGGGCATTCCGATGAAGCAGCACGGAGTCCTTACAGCTGGGTCTCGCGGCCAAGATACTGTCGATGCTAAACATACCAGCGGGCATCACCAATACGAAGTCGATCTGAAAATACGTCGCTTAAAACTAATGAACTATTGTTAGAAGTCCGTAAAAAGTTCTTAAATCTGCGTCATAACGAGTTTGTTGATGTGTGTTTTTTTTCTCGTCTTGGTTGCAGTTTTCCTGTGTTCGAGGTAGCTACGCTTAGTTGTTTTCGTGGTCCAGTGGAAATCCAGCTTGATTTTATACTCGGCTGACGTCATCAGGGAGTTAGTCTGCCCTAGGAATGGGGATGACAACCCGAACCAGAGATTGGCTGTTTTAGGGTTAGCGCACAATGGTGTGAAAGGCACCGATCTGTGTATTGAGAATTAATGCAATTAAGTTAATCCGTTCTATTTGCAGACTTTTTAAGCAAATCCAGTGTTGTGTCAGTCGCAGTTTATTGTAGGCCTACAAGGTAATCAGATTAATTTCATTGTCAGCAAAAATAAGTGCAAACAAATTCCCCGAGAGATCATTAATGCAGATGTTAGCCTACTTCCGATCAAATGTATTACATTTCTGCCTATGCAGGCCTTCGTCGGTTTGTCATTACATTGATTACGGTTTGAGGCTGGTTATAGTGTGTGCGTGTGTGTGTGTGTGTGTGCGTGTGCGTGTGCGTGTGCGTGTGAGAGTGAGAGAGAGAGAGAGAGAGAGAGAGAGAGAGAGAGAGAGAGAGAGAGAGAGAGAGAGAGAGAGAGTAAGGGGTCTGTGTGAGTATCAATATAATCTTAGTCAGTTTTATTCTCCGTCATCGCAAAACTGGAGGCCATGATTTAAAGCCTTGGGGGGTTGATTAACAAGTGCCTAACCAACAACAACTTCCTAAATACGAAGGCTCTCTTTCCTCTTGTGCTTCATAATTCAAATGATTATGTCAAATCTAAATATCTAATATGTAATCAAACAAATCTCACTACCTATGGGATTCTGAGGGATACCGTAACATAGCCTACAGTAATTTATGTTCCTCATTTTATTTGCAAAACTGTCGGTCTGACACGACCGTCATAACGTCCGCCGCAGGAGATAGTTGTGAGGAGATGATCGCCTTTAACCCATCAGCGAGGCTATCTCAGCGTGTAGGAAATCGTGCGTGTTAACTTTAAACACCTCCGCTAACTACTGCGTTCACTGAACATATTACTCTAGCTGTGATAAGATAACTACCATTAGTGCTGCTATTCACCACGTAAACGAAAACGTATTACAATTACATAGTTAATCAAATGAAATGCGTGCAGGGGAAATAGGAGAATGTTATCCGAGAGAATATTCAATTTATCATGTTGTGCTTGCGAAGTGGGAACGTGTATTCTGAGTCTTGAGTTATCCATTCGGTAATTGAGCTCACGCGTTATGTGTTTGTATTCAGGGACTTGTTGATTGCATTCAGAGTCAGTGATAGACCGACCAGAGGTGCAAACACGAACCAGTGTTAGTAGGCTATAGCTCGATAGAAAAGTTTACTGGAAAAACTTCATTTAATTGAACACGATAAATAGGCAAACTTAACCAACCTGGATCTAGTAAAGCCAAAATAACGACATTGAGAATTAAAGTATCTTTAAAATATAGGTCAATATACACATGTGAGCGTTCGAGTGTCCACAGAGAATCTAGGCCTATATAGGCCTACTTAATGAAATGTAAAAAGTACAACCTTATCTAAAACTCTGGCTGTTTTGTAGCCTAACTGTAATTATGGTAGCTTTTAATAGCCTATTAGGCCCACAATAGCATACGTGTAGGCTACCCCTTATTCAGGAGTTTAAAATGTAAGCTATGCCAAAATGCAACCATAATTCCTTAACGCATGCTAGACAGTGTGATCAATAGAATTTATGTAAGATGAACACGTAGTAGGCCTACAATTTAAGTTGGCTACAAAGTATTGTTCGGCAAAATAATTGGGAGAATTTGTTATTGTCTTAATCACAAAACGACTGCTGACAGTCAGATGATTACATTTACATATCACAATTTTGACTAATACGTTTAGATTTTCGAAATGTTAACTGTTGTCGATCTATAGACTATCTGTAGGCTTAATATAGCCTATCTAGCATATACATGTCTTTGTCAAAAATGACTTTACAGTTTGTGTAAAGGGCGTGTTTAGATTCATAAAAAAAAAGGTGGGCTACTTTATATTTCAGGAGTAAATTATAAATTGCAGTCACTGTAACCGGCTCAATGTATTTATGTGAAAGAAAATACAAAAAGCTCATACGTCTTGGATATTTCTTCAGTGACTAGTGTTTAAATGAATTGCTTGTACTGCTTAACTTCATGTATAATTTGGACAGAAAGTGGCCCGTAGCCTTTTGATATGTAAACATTTCAGGCTTTTATGCGTTATGAAAAGGCACTTGCACTTTAGGCTCTGCTCTGCAAGCACACTGTAATTCAAGTAAAAAAAAAAAAAGTAAAAAAAAAAGGGTATATTATTTTCCTCCTTTTTTTAACATTTCTACTTCCTAGTGGGAGTGAAAGGAGAGAGTAAAAAGGATTGCTAAAACGAAACGGCCATTTGAAATTAAAAGCGATGTGAGAGGTGTGAAGGCGCCACTTACTAACTGAAAGGATAGCGTCAATCATGGACGTAAATGGTGGCCCAGCGGACAAGCGGATACAGATATGTACAATGGCAGCTGCTCTCTGCCTTCTTTATCCATCAGGAGCCTGATCTCTAAAACCAGTTTAAATACAGCAAATCAAACAGGATTGTATAATGCAATGGATAAATAAATTGAGGAGAAAACAAGGCTGTCAGCATCTGGGTACGAAATATGTATTTATTTGATTTAATAGCACCATTCCACCTAGTGTTTGCATGCCATCACAGTGTCCAATGTTTGACAGAGAAAACGATGGTATACAAATACTAGACACCTGACATGAAAAATCTAATGGATACATAGATTTATAGGGCCTACATAGATACATAGGATTATTCAACATCTCCATCCTGACAATCAAAATGGTTTACATGTCTGGAATTTGGTCAAATAAACATATTGAGCATATAGCTGTGGCATTGATACATCAACATTAGGTCTGATAATCAGATAATCCCTTCAGTGCTAAATGTGTACTGTGGAAGGATTGTGAGGAAATGCTAGGGAAGGGGGGGGGGGGTGACATAGACTAGACAGCTTTCTATTGCCCCAGATGTGGATCTAATGTGTGTGTGCATGCATGTGTTTGTTTGCATAAAAATGTAGTCTAGGGTGGAGTGTGTATGTGTGTGTGTAGTCGAGTGTGTGAGATGAGTGCTAGACGGATACACAGCCCCACATACCTCTGTCCGGTGCCAGAGTGGTCTGTGTGTTTATTTCCTGTGTATTTCAGCTCAGATGTATTTAAAACACAGGTTGAGCACACGATTAACATGCCTGTTTCTTTCCCATCTATCATTTCAAACACGCAGTGGAGAAATGTATATTTATTGTCGATTGTCAGACCTGTCATGTGGAGGCCTGTTTTACAGTATTGCCAGTTGGAACACAGGGGCAGCGTTCTATGTCAGCAATAAAACCCATGTGTACGGGCTGAGTAACAAGGACTCTCTAAAAGGGTGTGGGCCATGAACAAGAGCTGTAACTCAGGCACAAATGTAATATCAGCATCAAAGCACAAATGTACCATTTATTATTTGTATCATGGAGCAGAATGTAGTTGTTGTTGTCGGTCATCACATGTGTATGAGAGTATGCTGTAAATAGTAACCTTTTTCTGTCCCCCCCCCCCCCCCCAAAACACACACAATTATTTTCTTTCTTTTTTTCTCATAAAATATCATAAGTCGATAGAACAAATCTTGAAACATGGAAACATATTTAACAGTTAATGTAATTTTAATATCATAAGGAGAGCTGTTTAAAAAGACCATACCTATAAATTAGATACATGACTAATATTGCATGTTACTTGAATCCGTGTAATATCAATATCAATTTTACCTGTGGTAAAAACTGTCTATTATGTACAATGCTCAGGACTAACCAAACTAAAAGAAGCACATATGTAAACTTTTTATTTTTGACACTGTAATAACACAAGGGAAAATATGTTGTGTAGTATCCTAACATAGAAAGTTATGGTTAGGGTTAGGGCTACCTCATGCTTCAAAATGCTGAATCCAGAGGCTAATACTGACACAATAGGCTACCTTGTGCATCAGAACAGTGACATTAAGACTTCTGCTCAAGCGACAATGTATGATTTATATGGCAGAGACCAGACTAATGACTGCACATCTATACAATACAATGCTAAGTTTATTTATCATACCCTAAAACATAGCAAATGTCTAAAAAGTATTCATTCTGTATCAACAAAAGCAATTCAGAGTTTGCCTCCAAAGGATGACCCCTCATGAATATGTAGTAGAGTGAATATGTATGTAGCCATGCAAAATGTAATTTTCCTGCACATTTGTTACTTATCTTCTACTTTCTTCTTAAACATTTCTATTCACTAATAATAAAATAAAAAATCCTCCTCAAAGGATTGGAAAATGGCCTCTTAATTTCAAATGTTATCAATCATTCATTATAAATGAGAATCCATCAGCCAATCCTGGTAATTACTGATAAGATGCAGCTATACGGTCATCTGATGGTATCTTGGAGTGTCGTGTACACCGAAATTACAGAAACACATTTGCACACTTATAGGGTTGACACACACCCCTCCCCACCTCCCTTCCTTTCAAAGACCAGTGGAAAGGTACTACTTAACATGCTTTAGAATTGAAAGAAATTCCAACCAGTGCTGGTAGTCATGGCAGAATCATAATAGAACCTAGAATTATTCTATCAAAACAGTCCAGGAAGAGACATGAGGGGGATGGATTGAATGTAACATATTAAATCTTTAACCCCCACCACCTTAATTCCAGACTGAGATGCACTTTGAAATATTACATGTCTATGTGGAATTGTCATTGAAATGTAATGCATAGAGGTGCTAAAAAGCTTTCAATTACATTCAAATATGCCATTATATTTTCCACATAGTTATCCAGGTCAATCATTTCCATGACGAGGCCTCTTGGATGCAATTATTTTTTCATTTTTTATTCATGGATATTTTTAGTCTATATGTATTACAGTCTGGTTTGAGTTTTCAAAGTAAAATCCTTAGTAGCAAGACGTGTCATTGTTCTATTACCGTGTGTGACTTATTTGAACTTGACTATTTTCACAGTGTATGTCTAACTTGTGGAAAACACTATTGACAGCATCAAGGACATCTCCAGCTTGTTTGCCATAGGAGGGCGCAAGAGGGCTCACATTCGGATAGGCAAAATGCCCCTAACATTATGAATAATGTGTCATATACTGAAGTGAAATCACTCTCACTGCTTTCCACGTATTCCAAAATATAGTCAACATTCAAGGCACAGATGTTAGTATAGTGTTTTCCCAGTAGAAACACATGAACAAACATTCCAAAACCCAAACATTTGCTGATCATACCCAGACAACATTTGCCCTGTATTCTCATCCACTGTCTGCAAAGTACAAAAGATAAACAGAGAGGCTGAGGTCCAGGGTATATTCTCTGTACCGCACTCATAATGCACAGAAGAAAACATCAAGCCTCCAGGTGTGTGCCAAGCCTAGTTAGCATGAGAACAGACTTGGTTTGGACATACACACAGAGACAACCTCCAGTTAGCTCACCATGGCATAGAACCAACTCCGGGGGTGGAAGGGGAGAGAGCTGGAGAGAGCAAGGCCTGAAACAGAACCATATTGTTGTGATCTGGGAGGTATTACCCACACAGCACCTGGGCTGAGTTGGCCCGCCCCTCTGCCGTAACTCAATCTAAAATCTTAAATCTGTCTGTTACTGATGGTGGTCCCCCATTAATCCAGCACAGGTGCCAAGGAGCCTGTCCTGGCCGCTGCCCTGGGACTTGTAGATGGGAGCTCTGTATGCCCTTTTGTTTTTTTCCTCTAAACCCATGGATGATAGTGTTTGCTTGCATCGAGTTTATTGTAAATATTTAGGTTTGAAAGATTATATGAGCCATGGTCTAATGTCTATATTTGCCTACTATTAAATCTGTGAGAAAGCGGGTGATAATAATGAAATTAATTATATTGTAGTGAAGCACTATATCGTTCATTTTCTATTCAACAATGGGATACAAATCCTTAAAACCTCGAGGAGGAATAGTAATAAGACGATGCCCCACTAAACTTCAGGTCACTTCTAGCCTCTGGAAATTAAAGATAATTTCAACAGTGCCGCCATTGTGATTTACAAATAATTCTACGTGCCAGTTAATGATCTTTAATATCCACTGATGACAGAATGGAATTAGCCGCATATTTTCTTCCAAACATTCAATTTTCTTCCTCGTTGTGTAAGCCCAGGACCTAATCCGGTCTTTATATGACTCGAGTATTAACCCCACTGAAAAACTTGCTCAGAGTTTGCCAAGTGCGCGCTCTCGGACTCCACCGGCAAGGCGCGCTTGTTCACGAGCCCAGTTCAACGCGCCTTTTGTTGAACCGCGAGGTGTGCATAGTGCCAGCGCAAGGGGTTATTCAGGAGCCTGAGAATCAATCCAGCATTATTACAGTTAAGCTATGTAATAATTACCATCATTTGGCGTAACTAGAGCGCAGAGGGGATGGATTCGCTTTGACGTCGCCTAATACTGTACATTCTTAGGGAAGTTTATCATGAATAATTCAATAATCCTGGAAATGTATATAACCATTCCCCATATCTCGAAACTGTCAATGTTTCGCCTCTGGCACGAGAAAGAAAATACCGAGTTTATGCTCTCCCTGAAGCTTTAAAGGGTCAAATTCCGTATTTCCCCTCCTTTATCCAAATCCTAGGAGGAAGTCTTTACAAAAAGGATATTATTATTTTTTCTATTCTATTTCTAAAGGTTTCAAATAATCAGTGAAATACATTATAACCAGACAGACAAATGTTGTTCTTGACTTGAAAAAAATCACCAGTAATATATTATTTTGTTATAATTATTTACTCCTGTAAATACATGGACTATTCCAGTCAACTGTCTACTCAACTGCTAGGTTTCCTGTTTTGAATGGAAGTCACTTACCATATTTTCTTGATTAGGTCAGTTCATGGCTAAAATAAACGGAACATTCAATTACAGAAAGCATAACTGTTGTAACAAACAATGCATGGTAATGCTTTAAACCTTAACTCAACCTCAAACTACAACCTATCATATTAAACCACTTTCAGTATGTTGTTATTGGCACTCAAGTGCTCTAGATGTTATCATGGGTTGGGTAATTCAATAAGAGCAAGGACATTTTACCCATAGCCTCATATCTATTTGCTGTTATACAGTATGCTTAAAGTACTGGAATACTACAAGGAAATAAAAACCTTTGTTTTCCTGGGACTGCCTACATTATTTGTTTCTTGTATGTTCCATTTTACCACACAGATAAATGAATGAAAACAGGTTCAATAACAAGGGATTGCATTAGAACACAAAAACTGTTAATAAAAGAAACAAATAAATAATGTACAACATGTGGATATTAAACTGCATCAAAGTTCTAATGTTTGGATTATAGCCAACACAGTGCAGTATGTAGTGTATGTTAAATGTGTGTGTGTGGATGATGTGGCTAAGCTGCTGACCATCTATGCACCTGCAGCAACAGGGGTCATCTTAGTGTGATAGAATACACATTCACTACGGTGAGGTAGGGGATCAGGAAGGACTTTGGATGACTAATTAGGTTTTAACTTGCCAGAGAGAGAATAGTCATTGGCAGCCTTGAGCCCAATTGTAGAGGACAGAAAAAAAGGTTTTGAACTCTCATTCGCTTCAATTTCCTCTTCACTGAATGGAAAGGAAGATTAATGAAACATCCCCAAATCCATCCTGTTTCATTTGTATTAAATCAGCAGTGAAATTGAAGCACTCAGCCGGGCTAAGGAAGGGGGACCATGGGATAAAGTTTCAGTATTTAGCCAAAGAAACCCGGGTCTAATTTATGTCAGCGAGTGATGATGTTTTGAAAAGTCAGCATCTCAGGATGTACTTTACTTCTTCAGCAAGGAATGACTTCACCTTATTCAATATTGTAATAGTTCTTAAATACCTGAGTAAACAAGCCTATATAATCTAAAATAGGCTTACCATTCCCTTTTGCATGGGATTTAGACTTCTTCGCAAGTAAAAGAAGTCTTTAAATAATTAACTTATGTATTGTTAATACTGATATTGACCATAGATTTCACCACCAATGACAAAAAAACCACACATACAATGCCAACAGGTTTAATTGAGCTTGAGCCAACAGTTAGTGGAGACAGAAGCAAAGCAATAGAGACCAATGTTAATTCCACTTCCCCAGTTTACTCCATTAAGACCCACTATGAACATCCATAGGTTTACCTCCTTGGAACTCCCTAATCCCATTCCAAGTAAAGCAGGCTGAAGAGGCTGCTGTAATTAATCCAACAATGGAATGAGACAAGGAACAAACGTCTTAAAGCGCTAAACCCATTTAGGCCTGTGGTTATTCGTCTGCATCTGGGCGGGGGGGGGGGGGTGGTTGTCTATAGGGCCTGCTGTAACAGTCAATAGGTTGTGTAGTCTATTCGCAACTGGTCCCAGTGTCATTCATCTGGTAATTCTGAAACTTTGGGTTTGGGATGTGGTTGAACTGATCACCGATCTGTTTGTAAATTGTGACATTTTGACAATAGCCTTTACACCCAACTAGGTGACACAATATGTCCTCCAAAAGCCACCACAACCTTCTAGAAAGATGGACATGACAGATGCTCCTTTCCCCTAATTTCTATTTTCACAGCAACAAATAAGAAAACCTGATGTTACAATCCTAAAAGTGTATGAGCTACTCTAAAGTGGATTTATAACAGGGGGTTCTCAGAGGGTGAAGCGAGCACACCGTAGCAACGGCTGCCAAGGAGTCAGACAGATTGACGGACGAATGGACGAACGCACGGCAGCTTTAGGATATGTGGCTTTTAAAGCCACCATTAATCTCCTGAGCTGTCCTGCATCATACCTCAGGGCATTTTGTCCTTCGCAGACTGACAGTTGGCGTACTCAAGTTTGACGATGATTGTTTTCAGTGCGCTCTCCCCCTCCTCCACTCCCAGCCACTCGCCACCATCCCTACTGCCTCCCTTTACTCTGCACTCTGTCATTTGGAACAATAATAAACAAGCGTCGACGAGAGCAAAAAATCTGCTGAAATCTATTACTGGTAACAGTGCGGTCTATGGTGGGGCGGTCGGGAGAGCAAATAGGGATCGTTTTTGCAGTCTTGTTCTCCCCCCTCCCCCCTTCCTCCTACAACCCCCTATTACAAACATCAGTGTAATTTCCAGTGCTATGCTGATTCGGGCCAGGCTTGCCACATAGCCTTATCTGATACTTATGGGTGGTCCTCTCAGCTCGGATCCCCTTATTTCTCTCTACCTCAGTCGTGGAGATCATGATGTCTGTTCCATACCACATTCAGTTTGGGGATTTCAACAGTACACTGAAGAACGTTCGGAATTATTTTGAAGGGGGAAATGGAATATGTGTGGTTTGGAATGGAGGCTTTAATATATTTCACTCTCAAAAACTGAAACTGTAACTGTTTTCTATTTGCTTGATTGGTAGTCTGGTAGATTTTCTGAAAAGGATATTGGGGAAAGACTGTCCGTCCTTTTAACATGAAATATTATACTGCAAGCTAGGACTTTTCCCTGGTCTGCAATGTGACTTTACCGCAAAAAGATTAAAAGATATGTCCTATGATGATGACCTAAAGTGTATGTTTTTTTTGCTTGAACAGTCTGGTCAGAGAAAGCTCCAGTATTGTTTCAACATGAGATAAATTGCCACACATTTCAGTTGCACTTCACAGGCCAGAATATGTAGGTAGGAAGCGCATGGTAAAATCACAATTACCAGTTAATTATATAGTACCAACATGTGGAATTTGTGTTACTTTAACTTAAGTATCAATTGTCACCACACAGTTACCTAGTAAATACTAAGTACCAGCTGTAAACTGGGCTGTAAAATGTGGTATTACCCACAATTTATCATCATGACTTACCACTAGACTGAAGTGGTTTAGACACTTGTTTGACCAGATGGTGGACTACGTAGCACCTCTAAATCAAAGAGGTGAATCTGATCTCAGGGCTCAGGAAACCAGGTTACCCCCTTTGCATTGAACCCAGGTAGCCTAATGCTGGAGTCTATATGACATGGGTGTACATGTACATGCATATGAACAACACCCCCATTTGTCTTATTGCTTCTTGACAGATGAGATGACCTGTTCAATAACCTGTTCAATGTCCATATGAAAGTAATTATAGAGTATAAGACCTGTCTGTCTTTGATGAAAGAGGAAAGAAGTAGGAATAGTAATGCGTTGTCAATATAACAGTTGTTGGCATTAACAGACATTTCTTTGATCATACATTTTTTGTATCTATGTTGTAGGATTCCGTTTGCAGACCTATGAATCTTTTGTCTGTATTTTATGTATCAAGCAATATCTTTCATCTCTGGCATTTTATTTAATAATTATAATGCCATACACGTGTTTTCTAAATATGGAAAACACTAGCACACAACTCAAATCCAAAAGGTTCATAGCTAAATAAAACTACTATGAAATCACAATCCCATTTCTGAGATACACACTATATATAACAGAACAGTAAATAAATTATTAAAAAAATTAAATCGGACAAGAAATATTGCTTTACAATGGCAGGCCATTTTAGCACATTCATATGTCAAAACAAGCAATACTAAAGTTTTAAATCCCTCCCTGATGTTTGGTGAACCTTTTCCCTCACCAAGACATGAAAGTTAAGGTGCACTTCACACACAGCCAATCTGTTTTCGAGCGATCCCATGTACAGTAATGGTCAGGGCTGTCCACCATACTCTTACAAATGCGTTTTAGCCTTCGTCTCATGTCAGCCTCACGTTACAAACATAAGAATTTAATAACAGCTTGTCAGTGATGAATAAAAAGCCATCCAAATCGATTCATTCGTTTTCGCAACCTCATGAATACAGTTGTCTGTCCAAACATGCAATTCTCCATTTTGCTAATGTTATTCTTGGCTATGCCTAGCTCACAGATTAGATTGTATCGATAGAGAAGATGCATTGGAGATAGAAAATTAAATGGGCATATGCCTCCTGCCATAACACTAAATTAGTTTCAGACTTGTTACATGTGTTCTTAGTTAGATTTTAAGCTTCATAATAAAGTATATACGCTGCTGAAGCATCTGTTATTTCTCTGTGCCCCATTCTATTTGGTTTCAGAGGAAGTTCTTCAATTTTTCCTTCAGGCTCGAGGTCTGTATTGAGTACAAATTACGTTTTAAGAAAAAGGAAATTCTATGGTTGTTGGTGTACTTTTCAGTTAGAGCGAAATAAGACACCGAATGTTTGTCTCCTATTCTGAAATTATAAGGAACCAGGGAGTTGCAATACACAGTCATGTGCATTCAGTGATCCAGCTCAGCAATCACAGCTGATGACATGGTGATGATAGAGTCTGTCATTTCCATGTGTTCAATCTATTTCTCAGGTAAACATGTGAATAGATATTATAGAGGACTTGTAACAAAGAAACAAGGTATTCATCTGAATACAATATTTACAAACTAAAATAATAGGTGGTAAAAATCAAGAAATACAAGTCAGATTAAGTTTCCATCTCAGGTTAATTCTTTACTTTTCAACCTCAAATTAGACCAAGCTACTATGGCTGTGTGGGGTGACCTCATCGCAAGGACAAACCTGTTGGTCTCATCAGTACAAACCCAGCCATGTCCTAACCTGATAGAGCTAAACATAATGTCAATTGCCTTCATATATGTAACCATCTCCAGGACTCCCTAGAAACCATGTCAGACATCACAGGAAACCAAGCTTGAAATTAGAATCTGATTGCGTGGTTGAAAGCTGGATATAATTGGTCACAGTGTGAGTTGATGGTAGACTGAAGGAAAGTGCTCTGCACACTAAACGCTGGAGACAGGATTTGCCTAGTTCATCTACACTGTTAGTGTCACGGCCACAGCCGTGCCCCCCTATTGTTTTTGGTTTTGCCCTGCCCTAGTGTTTCCCTGTCATTGTCGTCACCTGTCTCGTTCAGTTGTCGTTAGTTTCATTGTGTTCACCTGTGTCTTGTTTGTTTCTATGAATTTAGGTTCCTGCTTTGTGTTCAGTCTTTGTCTTAGCATTACCCTTTGTCACTGCGTGTACCCTGTCTGTTTCCTGTTTTGAGAATTAAACCTGTGTTCCTCGCTATGCCTCGGTACTCCCCTGCATTTGGGTCCAACCCCACCTCACGTCGTGACAGAATGCTAAGACCAAGATGGGACCCAGCAGAGAGTTCACCCAACCCTTTCCTAGGGACCCGCCTGGCCTTTGGTGGACCCCAACGCATGCAGCTCAAGGCCCACCCCAAGTCCTGGTTCCAGCCCCAGCCGGAACCCCGACTCCAGCCTCGGTCCTGCCCTGGGCCCCTGCCTCGATCCTGCCCTGTGCCCCTGCCTCGCCCCGAGGTTGTGCCGCCCAGTGCCAGGCCATCCGAGGACTCCTGGCCGCCTCCTCCTCCGCCCGAGGACTCCTGGCCGCATCCTCCTCCGCCCGAGGACTCCTGGCCGCCTCCTCCTCCGCCCGAGGACTCCTGGCCGCCTCCTCCTCCGCCCGAGGACTCCTGGCCGCCTCCTCCTCCGCCCGAGGACTCCTGGTCGCCGCCTCCTCCGCCCGAGGACTTCTGGCCTCCTCCTCCGCCCGAGGACTTCTGGCTGCTGCCTGCCCCGGTGCCCGCGCTCCCATGCGCCCCGGTGCCTGCGCTCCCATGCGCCCCGGTGCCCGCGCTCCCAGGCGCCTCCTCGTCCGCGCTCCCAGGCGCCTCCTCGTCCGCGCTCCCAGGCGCCTCCTCGTCCGCGCTCCCAGGCGCCTCCTCGTCCGCGCTCCCAGGTGCCCCCGTGCCCGTGCTCCGGCGTCCGGGCCGCCCCCCGGACCTGCCCCGACCCTCTGCCCTGCCTCCGGGCCGCCCCCCGGACCTGCCCCGACCCTCTGCCCTGCCTCCAGGTCGTCCCCCGGACCTGCCCTGACCCCCTGCCCTGCCTTGTGGGTCGTCGGGTGACGTCCCTTGAGAAGGGGGTACTGTCACGGCCACAGCCGTGCCCCCCTATTGTTTTTTGTTTTGCCCTGCCCTAGTGTTTCCCTGTCATTGTCGTCACCTGTCTCGTTCAGTTGTCGTTAGTTTCATTGTGTTTACCTGTGTCTTGTTTGTTTCTGTGTATTTAGGTTCCTGCTTTGTGTCCAGTCTTTGTCTTAGCATTACCCTTTGTCACTGCGTGTACCCTGTCTGTTTCCTGTTTTGAGAATTAAACCTGTGTTCCTCGCTATGCCTCGGTACTCCCCTGCATTTGGGTCCAACCCCACCTCACGTCGTGACAGTTAGGTACACCAGAGTTCTTGTGAGCTATCCGAGCGCTAGAAAGAGAGATGTGGAAAACGAGTGAGGGGCCTGAAATGGCAGCAGATGCTGGCCCGACTCATGTGTACCCCACTCCACCCCAAGGCAGTCCTGAGAGGGTTTCTAAAATTTCCAGTGACTTAACACTTGCTGGAGAGGTTGAGTGGAGGATCTGTGAACGGCAGACAGACTAAAGAATACAGTTTCCATCCCACCTCCCATGTGGTGCCCTCTCCAGGCCCAAGCCCACTCCACAACCGTATTTATCCTATTACCACAATCTGCCAGGATCCAGTTCATACGCATACAAAACAGACGGAAAATATGTGATGCAACAGGATCGACAAGTATCCTCGCTTGTGGTGCACATCATGTCGCTGAATCTAATTCCTGCTGATTCCAGCTGCCAAAAATCCCAGACCGGCTTAATACTTCATATCAAATCCCTCTAAAAGCGTATAATTTCCAGTGATTGCTCACACTTGCGGCCTACTTACAAACACATTGACAACTGAGTCATGGCTCAGGTCCAGAGCACACATGCTCTGTCTCGCTAGTGTTTCCTGATGTTGCAAGCATATTTATTTTGCAGTTTTAAGTGGTGGCAGTGGATGAGAAAGGAAACAAAAAGTAATTATCAAACCATGTGCGAAGTTCATGTTTTTTTCACACTGTTCTGTGAAAGCAGACTTTTTGGTGTGTATTTTTATAGCATACCCATATTTTACACAGTTGAGACAGTGCAGACCATTTTACATCATCAATTCAAAATAACAATGAAGCAACAAAGCCAAGGAAAATAGATGGATTTTGCTAAATACATTGTAATGTATGAATTTAAAGCAACATTTCCCGAAGATATCCTATCTACTACACAAAACTGGCACCAAATATACACATTTCTTCCTATGATGGCTTTATAATTCAAGGCCTTGTGCTAAAAACAATGCAAAATGTATGGCTGCTGTTTTCTCCTAACACAGTGATTACCAGTGACCTTTCTGCGACCAAACAAAAGTAACCTTATATGTTTATATTTGGCCATGTTTTAGTACAATATGTAATTTAGTATGCATCAGGGAGTTAATTCTCTTGCTTCTGTGTGTGTGACCGCGTCGAACAGCTGCAAAATGTCTCATCCAGACGGACAAGGTCCCCTTCGTTTGATATCACATAATAAGTCAAAGCTCAAGTGGGGAAAGGGTCACCAGCGTTCCCCACACCCTGGCGTTGTCCCAAGTGAACCGCCCTGGAAAAGACTGCTCTCCTCTCATTCCTGTAGTTTAGTCTGAGAGAAAAAAAGAGAACATACCCAGAAAGGTTTCAGCATCATTTAGAAAGGGATAAACCCCCGCCAGTGCCCCATCCACTCCCAGAACAGAGATTTGGCTACTGATATCTAGCAACCAGCTTCTTGTCAACAGTTGCATTACCCGTTGACAAGTACTGAGGGTTTATTTTGGGCTACTGAGGGACAGAAGAGGGGCTGGCTAGCTAACAGCGGATTATGCAATGAGCTTCAACTCCACCCTCCATCTTTCCAGTTACTTGTGGATTAATGTCTGTTTACTCACCATTATGCTAAGTACCAGTCCACACAGCAGCCCCTGTGACACCATCAGCCCTGTTTTCCTACGCCTAATGGCCTTAGCTAACAGCAAGTTTTCCGACCTAATGAACGCATGATTAATTAAAGAACTTCCAAAGCACTGCAACGGCCAGGACCGAGGAGTTTCTTGGGGGCTACCTCAAGGTTAAAAAGTCACTGGCAGGCCCCCTAATTCTCCAACTCCCATGACATCATAGCCCTGGTCATACCCACACGCTGAGCAGGGACTCAATGACGTCATTTGGTTTGCTCAGATTTGAACGACTTTGTGTTCTTCTGACTGGTTCTTTTGTTTGTTTTCTTAATTCTGAATATGGCTTTCCACAAGTTTCACATTCACTCTAAAACTCAATTAGCTTAAACGTCTCTGTTTGACTGAGCCAACACCATGGCTCTAAAAGTTGCCGTTAAACTGTGGTATTGTAAGCTTTGTTTGCTTTTCGTGGCTTAATTAACAATGCAGTACCACCTTTTACAAGACCCCTGGCTATACATTTTAAGAGCTACTGGAGGTTCAATTTGCAAACGTTCTAGCAGAAGCCTTGTTGGAGTGCTTGACACTTCCACTGCAGTCAATACAGTGTTCCCCAGCAAACAAGAGATTTTTTAAGGTCTGCAGGGATGTGAATCCACAGAAGGACAACTTTCCTTATACCCCATGGGATTATATATCGTGAAATTATACAGTTTAGATAGATTCCAAGAGCAGCATATGAGAGCAAATATATTGCAGCATGCCCCTGGGAATGATCCAGTGACATATCAATTGGGCAAGCATTGAGAGGCTGTCTCTATGACTTGGCCTCACAACAGTGAACTGATAAGATACCATGACAGTGGGAGAGATATCCACATGATGTGCAATAGCAAAGAGCCGTCAAGAGTGAAGATATTTTTTTTCTCTTAATCGGTTGTAATGACCTTTTTTCTATTACCTCTTCATCCAAAGCCATTTTAAAGATTCTACTGGGACATTTTTACAGGCAAGTCATCGGCATCATGTCGTAAATTCTACCTACGAGCGCCGAGGAGAAAAAAAAAGCACATGGGTCCCTGTTTTATGAAGTCCAAGTTCAGTGAGAGTGCAGCCTAAACGTGAGGCCCACCGTCTCTGGGTTTCATCTGATTTGCGGTGGCAGTAAAAAAAAACTCCAGCGGCCCACATGCCGGTCGTCTCAGATGTGTTTTGGATTGAAAATAGGATTAATGTGCTAAAGTGTGATTAGAATGGTTAAACACGATTAATTGGAACGGACTCCCATCGTCAGGGGAGCTGGGGGGAGGGGAGGGCGTGGGTGTTTAGGGGGTGAGGAGCCTGTTCCTGGACACGCTCCAGCTACACACCAAGTGAACAAAGCACACCAACTGTCCAGGATTTTCCATGTCTCAGTGTGTGTGTGTGTGTGTGTCTTTGTGTGTGTGTATATGTGTGTATATGTGTGTCTACGTGCGTGCCTTTTCCCTTTGCATTTTCTCATAGCCAGCTTGTCTCAGAGCAGATTGAATACAGCTGAGAATGTTGGTCTAGGCCTGCAGCGGGCCATCCTCGGGGAATACGCAGGAACCGCAAGCCTGGACTTGGCCGGGCCTTGCGACGGTTGAAAACTGCCATGCACCCAGGGCAGAGGTCCAGGTGGAACGGCTGGGGAGAGGGGAGTAATTTGGGGGTTATTTAAAATGATCTATTAAACCCCTGAACTTTAATCAGGGTTGCTACTATACTGACAGCCATGATTTACTAACAAATCAGTTGGACGGGGATGGGAAGGGATGAGTAGACTCGCGGGCCACTTCATCTGATTGACTTTTTTGGAGGGTACTGCTCTTGGGTTGGGTGGATCATTGGATGGAAGACTACAATTATATCAGAATAATTAGCGTGTCTCCTAAAAATATATTTTCATCAGCAACCACTTTATCTGTTAGCATTACTTTTCAGCACAACCTGTTAACCATAGCTAGCTGCTAACTTTAGCCCATTGGGGCTTGGGAGCTGAAGTGGCTATATGGTCTTGTCAGTGGGGGCCAGAGCGCTCAGAGCTATGTGTAAACACGGGCGGGGCCTGACAGACACCCCAAGTCAAACTGCTTTATGGTAGGCTGGCAGAGTCACAAAGCAGGACCTTGCTCTTACAGGTCATTACCCTTGTCTGCCCTGTCACTGGGATAATTGGTGAACCACAGGCGTAGAGGTGTGATGTAATCCCTCTGCAAAACCACACAATTCACAGGTAATCAAATTAATGATTATACGACAAGTCCAATGAATGGACAGGTAAAGTTGGATGTTTAAAATATATTGGGGGGGATGAATTGATTAATACTGTAAATGGGCAATTTACATATTGAATGGGATGAAAATATGGTATCATTTGAAAATACAATTATGTGTTTGATTAAAAAAAGTGTATACACCATAATGTACAGTATTTGTAACTTATTTGCATTAGTTAGTAAGAAATATTTGTAATGTAACTGCTATGAAACAGATATATTACCTACAAGGATTTAAAGTTACTATTTCAGAAACCATTATCACCCCAAAGTAGGTACTACAACTATATGTGCTAAACATAGATTCTAGATACATATTTTATATGCCCCTTCCACCAATCCGTATGTAGGCTTAAGTCTTTATTAGTCTTGTAGGTCTTTATTAGATTGTACTGTACGATTAACAGCAATCAGGTGAGGTCAGACATGATTTCACTAAATGTGCTGTCCTCAGCTGTTACATAACACTAAGTAGATAGAGACTAACCCAGCTTCGGCTGGAAGGGACCTGTGGAGGAAGATCCTTAGTATGCCATAAAACTATATGGAGTCTGGCAGCTGCACCCAATAAATGACTGCTGAACCCTGTAAAGCCTTTACGAGTTCCTGCACGGGTGAACAGCAGAACGGGAGTCAAAACGGGGATGAACGCAGGGAAAAGACACCAATAAATCAGAGAGAGGATTAGTTTGGAAAAAAATGGGATTGCACGTTTACTGTCAGGGCGAATTGGCCTTGTCTACTGTCATTCCTACTGGTTGAGTGACTGGAGGGGTGAGAGTACATGCTGACCACACAGAGAAGTTGACAGCTGAGGGTACATTTTCAGAACGCCCTCTGGCCTTTATCTGAAAATAAGTGTTCCCATCAAAAAATAAGTAGATGTAATGTCAAAGAGCCGACCAGCACTTACTGTATGCGGACGGTCCAAGCCAAATACCCACCATATAACTTGGCAAACACCCCCTCCATGAAAAAGAAACATGCTTTATGAGAGTGTTAGCTGAATTAACAAATTGAAAAGGCAAACGAGAAATATGCACACAAGTAAAAACAACGCCAACTTCTTGTCAGATATCCAACATCGACCCCCTTCTCCTCATAGTTCTGATTCGACCTCCACACTGGCAGTTTGTGACATGCCCTAGTTTCTGAAAGGTGGAGGTGTTTCTCTAGATTAGATTTATAAGGTTCTGCAGTTTCCGAAAGAGCCAAGCATTAGCAAGTTTATAGGCTTTGGCCAAAAACCTGTGGTTGCTATGCCCTGACAGGAGAGCAATATGCACAGTCAGGAGAATTCAGACAGGACCCAACTTAAAGGGAGGCTTTGCTGATGCCTGTCTGTAATTGCCTTGGGTCATGGCTGTGGCTTCACAGCAGACGACCAAGGCAGGTATTATATATTTTTATACAATGAGAGACTTGAAACCTCCATAAAATAAAATATTTCTCCTAACTTTCAGTTCAGGGGTCTGGATTTTGTAAAAATCAAGATCTGGTTTCACTTTTTTTTTTTTACATATTCTTTTTTTTTTTTTACCGAGGTACTTTTCATCTGGGTGAGAGCAAAGAAATCCCTCAGCTTGTGGTGGAGAGTGAAGACATGGGAAGATTCTTTGGAGTGACTAAGTACCCTTTTTGAGCAGTGTCTAATGATGACCTGGCATGTGGTGTCTGTATGGGGATATATAGTGTCTCTACCCAAAATTACAACAGCTGCAGGGATTTTTCACTCCTCACAAGATTGAGTTATGCAAGTGTTAATTCTAAAATATCAGAGACCTGGCAGTCTAAACCTAGGCCACAGCACAGACATTAAGCCTGATTTAGACAGTGCCTCGAGTTATTTACTTTCTGAGAGGCTGAAAGTGAATGTGCACCGTCTGTTTCTAGCGGTAGTTCATTTTCCTGAAATCTAAAAAACTAAGATGAAAGTTGTAGTCCTCTGGGAAAACAAACCTCACAAGTCGCAGGGAAGTTAATTCCAAAAACATATGTGAACGAGTCGGATTGTTCTAGAAACATTGAGTACCATTGGGGTATTTGGAAACAGCCATCAAGAGCAAGTCAACATTCATTTGATAAATGAACACTACTGACGATTTTTCCCCTGTCCAAAGTTTACAGTATAACAATACATGGACTTGAAACAAGGACCATTAGCAATTGCATTGCTTGTTGTAAAGATTTGGGTTAGTGGACAGAAAAATCCCAGAGAAAGATGGCCCATCAAATATCTTTGGGAAAACATGTTTTATTTATTTTCATGAAAAGCATAATCCCTGTTTTTCCATGATGGTACTATTTTATGACTCCTTAAATTACGTTTTATTGTCACGGGAGATGATGCCAAGAGAAAGTAAAATTGCGATCACATTAAACAGTGATACTCTGAGAAGGTTTTTGGTTCAGAGTGTATTTTTGGATCAAATAACTATTACTTCCACTTGGAAATGTTTACACATATTGAAACTCCTATAGAGGTCTACTACTACTACTACTGCTCACATTGTATCTAAACTGTATCACAAACCAATCAGATTCAGAATTAGACAAAAGATGATAGAACTCAGGTTTTTCTATACGGATTGGAAGGTGTTCTATACCTCTGTTTATATAGGTTGTAGCGTATTATGTTTTACAGCACACAGAGTTAGGCCCTTATCATCCTCACAGGTAATCATACGTGTCACCTCTCTCCACTTCCAGTTGACAGGCCAATCACCAGGCCACTCCAAACTTTAAAACATCCTTTTACAATGTCCTGTTTTTTATATTACTTTTTTTGCTTCTCTTTTTTTCTTCCTTTCTGCTGGCTTCGTGTGAGAAGAGGCCTGTGACAGGCACACAGGGAGATACTGTGACACTGATGGAGGGCTGAGGGGATCATTTCCATGAGTAAAATATCAAGCCCCCGTCAGACCTGTCATCTCACCTAGTCAATACACACACACACGCGCGCACACAACTAGAGAGCCTGCTGTGAAGGATCAGAGGAGTCATGTCTCCGTGTATTTTTCTGTTTGAGTGCTGCCGACTCAGATGCTTAAATGGCGAAGACAGCGTTGGTGGAGGTCTCCAGGGAAGAAAGAAAGCATTCTAGTTTACATCTGCAACACATCAAGGAAGCAGCGGGATGCATGGTGGACATGTCTTCACTCAGTGTCAGGTGTATTACTGCTCGGCCGGCGTTGAAGGGAAGAGAGAGAAATGGCTGCACTTAGCCCCACATTGCAAGTCATTTTGTTTTCAGTTGGCACTATTTGCAGACATGCGATTGCGTGTGTTGAAGAGGTTTGGGGAGGGAAAATAATTTGTCTCCTTTATTTGTTTTTCTCCTTTCTTGTTGATTCATTTACCTTTTCTGCAACTTGTTTGTTGTTTTTTGTCATATGGCATTGCTCAAGACTAGAGTGCTAGGTCATAAACATATGGTCAATATACATTTTATAGGGCCCTGGGGCTTTGATGCAGTTTACATCACTGTCCAAATTTAATTTGATAATTTTATACATGTGTAATTCTCAATCACAGAAACACAGAGGTATTTTGATTGAAAACAGGTAATAATTGACACTATGCAAACGCGCTCTGCCGTTCTTTCTATCCGTCTCTTAATATCTCTCCTTTTTCTTTTTTTCTTTCTCATTCTCGCTCTCACTCTACCTCTCTTTTTGACATTAAAGTGCCTGTATCTGCCTTAACAAGAAACATTGGACAAAGACAACACAGCTAATATTTTATAATTCTGCTACAATCATATTATGTCAACACAGATTGTGACATCATGAAATCTCTTAAATTACCCCCAAAATTATAATAATACAATATATGTAATACAAAGAACTACCATCAGAATCATGTGAGACAACCCATTTAGGCCATTCCACTAAACAAAAACAGTTTTTTTGCCTTTATTCTCATTCCCCTAGCAAAATCCTATATGTTTTGACTCTCTCAACTAGACCATGGCAGCTCTGGATCCATAATCCTTGCTGACAGACATGATGCATACACTTTGGTTCCAGTTCCTCCAGAAAAGAGGCCAGATATATAGGGTTCAAACATACCAAAGCAGACACACATACACACACACGCAAACATGCTCTTATCACCAAACCCTGACATTCTCAATCTAGTGACTTATTATGTTCCGCAATCGCACCGCCCTAGCGCCACATAGTCCAAAGGAGCAATTTTTTAATCAGGAATGATGGAGCATATCACTTATTGTGATTGATTCTGAGGGCTTTGCTCTCCAAACATGCTCTGTTGTGTGACAGTAACCGCCCTGCCATGGGCCCAGACAAGCCAATGACGCCATTACCCTCAAACGACAAGTCCTGTCTAATAAGTCAGCATGGTTTTTAAGACAGTGCCACACACTTGAATATCAATCCAACCATTATGGGGGACATAGATCTGCATTCGGTGTTGTCCACTCCTCTCTCCTTCTCACATGCATCCCTCTCTCCTTTCCTCCCTGCTGTTTGGTTAAAGGAATTTCCCCATAACCTGCGATGGATGAGATTAATTCTGATTATCAGGTGCTGCAGGGGCCCTTGCCGACCGAGTTAAGTTTACTCTCCATCTGGTGACCTAATAGGGAAAGCAAACACAGATATTGTTGCTTCTTATTCGAGGACAATTGTTGCAGATGAGGTAGGGAGATAAGAGAGGGAGCACTCAGGGAGGAAATTGGGCTCCAGGGCTCCTTTTCCGGGCCCAGTGGGAGGCTCCTGGGTAAAGCTTGAATAACAAATGAGTTTTGCTGCGGATTTGGCTAATCATCTGGAGCCCCCCTGAAACCCCCCGGACAATTCTCGACTTATCGCAGGGAGAGAGAGAGAAAGAAAGAGACAGAGAGTGAGAGAGAAAGAGGTAGAGAGGGTCCGAGGCACTTGAACTGCGGACCCCTGTCCCTAATTAAGGACGGCCGCAAATGAAAAGCAGCTGGCAATAATTACATAATTAAAGTGCCTTTGGGGGGAAGAAAAGCATAATTTCTGTAGCCATCGCCATAAATCTTGTGCTGTCCGAGCCCATACTTTAACATGAACTTTTCCCCGTGCAGGTTAATGCATTACTCATATAAAAACACAGTTTCCCTTTGTGTTTTCCTTGGACCTGCGTAATAACAAAGAGTAGGCGACGAGGCGATCTCTCCGTGAGCGTTTCACAGAGTTTCTGGAGCATGGTGTGTCTGACACCTCTGTTAACTCCATGTGTGAACTTCCCCCACTGTTTTAAGTCGGGTCAACTATTGGGTGTGCTCCACTGTAAACCTGACTGAACCATAATACTGCGTTGCTGGGATAAAGCACACCCCAGAGTTGGAAGCAAACATCTAATGCCTCTTGTAACACCTGCGGTATTAAAGCCTCAAACTGGATTACATCTTCTTTTTTTAAATCTAAATATACGTTCTAAAGGAAAAACAAAGTGTTATATTTGTTCATCTTTAATAGTTTAAATACATTTATTGTGTTCTTAACTACATTACTTGATTCTAAAAGAAAGAAATTAGAATCATTTAAAAAATCTTAGTCAACATTTGGTTTTACTTTAGAAAATGTCTATGAAACTTGATTCGGGGCTAACTTTTACCATTTGAAACACTAGACCCACCAATAGACTGGCAATTAAGCAATTACACCCATTTCACAGAATAAGCTATAAACACCTCTAAGTGTATTGTGAATCGCCCCAGCACGTTCCGCTTGGCCCTTACGCGTGATCTTTTGTCAGCCCTTTCTCTCTGGGATGATTAATAGTTTAATTTTTCAAAATTATTTAGACACACAAATAATTTGATACAAGTAGGGGCTATTACCACATCTTGTAATAGACATGTTACCATGATGAAAGCTTTAATTTGTTTTCGGAACACTTAAAGGGTTAGAAAAGCCACCCGACTCCCTATCATCAATCATGTGTCACTTAGCAGAAGTGTTATATTATGTGAGCAATGAAAATATGCCGACTTAAATGGATGCAGTTGGACAGCTGGCTTCCCCTAGCTTTTGAATGTCTGCTTACTGTTTTCACTGTAGAGACAATTACAAGTAGTCGTCTAGTTGATGGTTTGTCCACTTGACATGAAGGATACTATTGGCAGCAAGCACATCAGCTATTACAACGTTTTTAACTTAGTTGAATGCCTGGATATGATGTCAAGTGAAAATGTGGTGACTGCAAATAAAATGCCAGAACATTATGTTTACTGAAAATGTGGTGACTGTTAAAAATACATTTCTTTTTAAGAATGACAAGGAACATGAAATTGTTTTTGCTTTAAAGAATTAAGTAACATGTTAAAAACAGTTATAGTCTCTACAATCTCAGTATCAAGATATATTTTAAAAGATGTGTTTCAGAAGTGGGGATGATGTCATATCATACTATAACATTTTATTGGACAAGGTTTTGTAGTGCTGGGTCATGTATGTGACCTCAGCAGAGGATTTTGGGATTGTTTTTAAGAATTCCCAGATTACCATGAGACTCCAATGACTGATGAAACAGTAACGGTAAAATTATGAGGAATCTACGGTTGACTCAAGGGCACAAACACAAGATAAGTGGACAGGTGGGGTACGTGAGTGAGTATAAGTGAGCACAGTACATTGATGTCAAGATATTCAAGATATAATTTTGTTTTCCCATTTAAGGTTTAATTAGTATGTTATCCATTGTTGAGCACCAAGTCCTAAATCCAAGGTTCTACTCAATGACACTTGACCCCCACAAACCAGACCCTTTGTTTTTATTTTCGCTAACCATAGGTGGTGTTATTTTGATGGGAGAGCAGTTCAAAAGTTGATACGACAAGTAAAAAGCTACAATGGATTCCCACATTAAAGGTAATCAGGATGACAAGGACCAAATCTGAAGCAGGTTTCCAAGTATTTATGTTACAGTTTTGTGACTTTAAACAGCGTAGACCAATTATAAACTCAATGCTTTTTTTTTACTGTGAGGATCCCGCCTCCTGTGTTCTCTCCAGCAGTACTGTAAATGAGTTTTCTATGCTTGAGGAGCGCTGTTTTCCACACCACGCTTGTTGACACATCAGCGTGCTGCCACACGGAGGGAGACGTGATTGGTACCATGAGTGTTCCAACGCATTTCAAAAGCCCTGACAGACTTCAGGGTTAAGATGTTCTGAATTAGATTTGAATTACAACCACTAAATGCCCCTGTCAAAGCTAATTACGGTTGACACTGCCCATGTGCGTTTAGCTGAGTCGGGCTTATAGGAAAGCATAGAGCTTAAACAAAGACATGCTCCAAAAGCATAGCCCCTGAAATTGTCATAGTGTAAAAGGGTAATAAGAAGGTATTTCTCGGCTAGGAATGTTAATCTACATTCAGTCTTTGTGCTATAGCCAGGCAAAGGAAAGGGCTGGAATATTTCTGGAGAGGTTTTTGTACTGAAGAATGGCATTTGATACAAGATCATTTCATGTTTTTAAGTTTTGTGATAAAAACCAGCTTTCTCAATCACCAATATTTAAACATATGAATGATGAGTGCTATTTGCATTACACAAATGTTGTTTTGTTCGTCAGAGGACCCAATTCTGTCGAACATTCACCCTTAAATCTAGCTAAACATTTAAACATTACTTGTTTAAATGTAAATGATTTAATCCTCAAAGAAAAACTACACAAACTGACCAAAATAATCTGTGAAATTACATAATTTTCCATTTATAAAACCAATCAACTAATCTAAACAGAAATCCAGCTTGAGTCATATCTCTTCTAGATGATGATACCACAGACCACTGTGACCATAACACAGAGCCATCCTTACCTCTTTAAAATGGAGGATCTTTCAATGTAGAGCTAAATCAGTCTTTTGCAGTAGGCCACAGATGTTTGAGCTCTTGCTTCCTGACACAGTAATTGCCCGGGATAGATGGCAAGGGGGGATGGGGGGGGGGGTCCTTAAACAACGGTCAAAGTCTCTGAGAAAAATGAAAGGATAAAGAAATAAATTTGAATTCTCGCATGAAATGGGGAAAATAAACAGTATGCCTAAATTGGCCACAGAGTGGCCTCTGCAGTTTGTCAGGCCCCCAGACCCCAACAGTGCTACAGTATGGGCCCTTCAGACTTTATATTGTCCTCTCTCTTTCTCTTTCTGTCTGTCATTCTCTCCCTCTCAAACACACTCTTTGTCTCCCTCTCTCTCTTTCTCTCTCCACCAAATCACCTTGTGATTTGGTGGAGCCCAGGTGTGCCAGCTTCCCACTCCTCAAAGCTATGCTCTGTTCTTAGGAGGTCAAAACTGAGGGCGTACTACAGAAAATAACTCTTAATGTACTTCTATTGTTTAATAATGGGGCAGAATTATGTACTGAATTGACAAAATATCTGCCAGTGGGTCTTTTAGAGAGGTTAGCAAATGGAGTATTTATGTATTTACGTAATGCAGTACAGAAGAATGATTGTTTTCTCCAAAACACCGGATTTGAAGACCAATCTGTTTTTATTCATGTTTACAATGGCTCTGCAGGGCTCTGATGTAATTCAAATCTATAACACGCGTCCAGCAACACCTCATTACTACCTAAGGTAGCCCCCCTCCCTTGTTCGGCTCATTTCCATACCCCTGCCCTCTGAACCAGTTGAGGTGCACCTTTTGTGACATTAACATCGGACCTCTTATTTCTCAAAGCGACCCCTCAAGACACACCACCAGCCTGAAAAGTTACCCCCACCCCTGCTCTTCATTTCTTATAGGTGTACATTACATACAGCAAGTGCAAATTAGGTTACTCAGTAATGTCCACAGAGCCAGACCCCGTGGGGTTCTCGCCAGCTCTCGTAGAGCGTGTTGAACAAAAACAGTTACTCAGCTTAACGCACGGCGGCTATTATCAGGGGTGGGATTAGACGGGGTATTTGGCCCGCCGTAAAAGTATCACAGCTTCATTAAATATGGACAACTTCACTGTGGTGCAACTGAACCGGATTGGTCCAAGTTGAGGGAGGGAGGTGAGGTTGGTGGGAGCATTTGGGTCAGTCCAAGTTGGGGGTGGGGGTAATATGGAGGGTTACAAGGCCCAAGGCTTTGCTAATGCTCTTATTCTGGACTTGGGGAGCAATAGGGGGTGACATGGCAAGCTACGGAGGGCAGAACAAACTGAAAAGCCTTTCCATCTGAAAGCACTTCATTAGGGGCCCTCCCTGAGCTTGAGTATGGCCCCCAACGTTCTAAAGAGGCATTAAACAGCTGAGGTCGAAAGTCGAGAAGGGCTGAGTAGATTCACCCCAAAGTGGAGGCTGATTTAGTCCTGTTTGAGCCTCATCATCAGCCAGTGCAGTCTCAGCTTACACTGTTGTCGGAGAGTCCCACAAATTACCTTTGATGCAGTTTAGGAATATTGCATAAACAACCAATTGTGAGTTTAGAGGGATTACTTTGTCTGAAACAATTCATCTTGATGGCCTCTAAAAAGAGGGGTGAGTGTAAAAAACAACAACCCAAAGGCCAAACAAGGCCAGCTGTTGAACAATTGAAACGGTTTTAGCTGTGAAGAATGAGGAAGATATTATATTTGGCAAAGCAATTTCTCTTTGGAGGAAATATATAAAATTGGGTGTTTTGCTTATGATGAACTGTTTGAACCCTTTGCCTCACAAAAATCCATGTGATTGCAAACACCCAAAAAGTGTGCAAACAAAAAAGGTTTTATTCCAAATGTTACACATTCTTTTTTAAACAGCCTATTTTAGGAATAACGCTGCCCCTTACTATCCTAAATACTCAAAAAGAATAATACTTTTCCACACCCTGAATTCAGTTATATTCTGCATACCAACTGTCCAAGGCCTCACACAAATACACCCAGAGCAACTCAATCCAATATTTTAGCAGTGTTAGGCCAATACAAAGCTCTTTACAGCAATATAGTTATCCTTGAATAATACTGCAATTCTATACAGGGGATTGATTTTTCCCACCAAAAATGCATGCATCGTGTTACGCTCTCTGTACAAATTAAAAGAGAGGGTAGTTCTGCATGCATCTCCTGGCACTCAAACAGACACCCCAAATGGAACCCAGGTTCTGCCTCTCTGCCCCATGGTTGTTAAAAAGAAAAATACATAGAGGAGAGGCTTGGATATCAGATTATCATCAAGTAGCTGCAGATCCCCCAGTATTTTGTCGAAGATTTTGGTATTAGGTCTCCGCTTCAAAGTAGCTAATTACGCTAAGTCCTGATTTCATGGTCACAGCTGCACTGTATTACCAATCACAACATCTCTATGTAGACAGCTGTGGTTTTTGCGCTCTTTACTGCTCTCTCTCTCTCTTTCTCTTTCTCTCTGCCTTTCAATCTCTCTCTGCTTCTCTCTTCCCCCTCTCTCTCTTTTACGCTCTCTCTCTCTTTCTCTCGCTCACTCTTTCTCTCTTTCTCTCTCACTCCCTCCCTCCTTCTCTCCCGTCTGTCTGTCAAGCCAACTTGGTAGGAGATGTGGTTTATCTCAAACTGTATCCATGTCAATACAGACATAGGCAGAGCCTATTCCAACTGATAACTTTTCCAAATGACATTGCTATTCGCAGCCAGTCCTATAATCCAGACAGGGTTTTACATTCCATATCTTGGATTTCAAGAAGGCAAAAAAAAAGAATTGCATGCAATTACCTTTATATCGCTCTCTCGAGGTCCAGATTTTTGGAATTTGTTGGTATGGATCCAGTGTCTGTATGAGGCCCTTACACCCCCCCCCCCCCCCCACACACACACACACACAAACTCACACACTTTACACAATCATAACACACAGCAAGCAAATCCATCCATCTATACTGTGGTGCTTCACTAAATTGCGAACATAAACATGATACGCTGACAGTGAAACTTGCATCAGTTGTCAGCCCCTAATTCAAACAGACACTCTCAATTGCTGTGGTGTAATGCTCAAGGAACACGACAATCACTCAACTTCATCTTCAATTTAGTAGTGCACGTCTGCTGCTGCTGTACTTCTGGGATGCCGGACACAATCAGGATAATATTTGCTGCTCAAATTACTAAAGGCTAATAATCATGGTGTAATGGAATAACAGGGTCAGTTCTACTCAGAGTTCAGCCAATGGTTTAAAAAGACAAATACATTTGGCTTGAACATTTTTGAACTTCACTCAAAAAATTGTCAAACTGGACCATATATGAACTTGATGTAATATATCTGTCTGTCTGTCTTTATATTATTATATTATAGTCCGTTCAGAGATTTTGCTGGTGTGAAATACAATGGGTGGACCTGTCCATCTTATTATATAAACATCTCACTTCAAGGACTTTCTCACACTCTCAGCCTAGTTATTGAAGGCTAACACTGGACAGAGCTCTACCATGATTCACAAAATCAGAAGGGCAAGACATTTAATGTTAAGCAGGGCTTTTCACACACACACACACACACACACACACACACACACACACACACACACACACACACACACACACACACACACACACACACACACACACACAACCTTGCACACACACCTCACATACTCACCAAGGGCCTATATGAGCTCCCCCCCCCCCTACACACACACATAAACACACATTCCCCCCTGTTGGCTGGGGGTTAACATTGGGCAGGACTCCCCAGCTGAGCAGAGAGGCTGCACAGCATCACTCCTCAACAAATCCATTGTTGCTGGTTATGCTCGAGGGGTTCAACATACAAGGCCAATTACCCTCAGATGAAAGAAGATGTATTTGAACCGTTCTTGACCACAGGCCTGATGTTAGGCATTAGGTAGTGAGCCACTCCAGTGACAGGGACCCAGGGTGGAGGGATCAGTTACAGGAGCTGTGCTCCAAGCATCAGACACCATAAGGGGATGGGGTTGGAAGGGCACTTGTTTGATATGAATGTACTGAAAGACATTTTTGCAAAATCTTCCCGGTAAAAGTTACTTTGAATATGTGGGTCTCGTTCAAAGTCCCCTTGATACTTTGACTGGCCTTCTTGGTTTGAAGTGAGGTCAACAATTATAGTGTTAAATTGTATTTTTGTTCAGTGTAGTAACACCTTCAAAAAGGTATTAGGTAAGTGTTAGGATTGGGTACATATAGGCAACTATTCTGCATTCAGTTCTGCTTTAAGACAATATTTCAAATCCTGGTGACAAATCTGAGTGATGATCCCATATGTGGAGAACGATTTGCATATGCATTATCTGAATAAAAGAGCACGAACAGAGAATTAGTTTAATTAAGGAAGGATGACAGTTCAACATGGCTCACTCTCACTTCTCTTTTTGAGATGAATACACACAACACACACCTGATCATATGGATATCTCTTTCCATCATCCAACCTAATTTTATACTTTACATGCTTGATTCAGCCTCTCTATTTCAGTGAAAGCGCATATTATATTTAAAGACGGTATGATTGAGTTCTTGCTACCAATGTCATCTTTCTTATTTAAGTTGAATCAGTGAGACATGTCCACAGACCTAAACACCACTCATTACCCACATAGGGGCCAGAAGTAGGAGCAATTTACAGTGCGACTCAGGGCTCAAAACACAGTTATTGGGCCAAGCAGGGGACAAAATGATTTTTTAATTATTTCTCGGCTCAATCTCCATCCCCATACCCATGCTGTTTCCAGAGGCGCTGCATGTCCAAACCTCATTTCAATATTTCAAAGATTGCATTTGTGTCTCATCAGTGATGGGAATGAGGAAAGGGATGCTAGGGGGGCACATGGTACGAAGGAGATGGGTGGGAGGGAGGGGGACACTGGCTATCTCAGAACAAATGTTGTGATCCTAACAACTCAACAGGGGAGGTGACGGCATCACTGGCAGACGGTCAACATTTCATTTATTTTCTACCCTAAACTCGGTCCATCACCTCATCTTCCTATGCCCTAAGACTCTAAGGCTTCAATCAGGTTGTTCATTCTCATCAGGGTTTTCATTTGTGCATGCGGTTGTTTTGATTATCAAGCTACCACTGGGGTTTCCAGATTTGATGCAAGAATAACAAGGGTATGGAGAAGAATAACACAAGTAAAAACTGGGATAAAGCCTTTACTGTAACATGGTCTTGAAACAGCTACAGCATGATTACTGCAGCAAAATCCTTTTGAATGTTTTCAATTCAAAATTGAAATTAATTTGATGATAATGACAAACACACCTATCAAAGTCATATTTGTACATTTTAAGTGATCAATGTCCCAAGACACAAAATGTCATGTTTTCCCATAATTCTCAGAATACACAAAGCCTACTGTTTAACTTCACAGGGGGAACATGAACCAATAGAAGGTGTTCATATATGACATATATTGTATGAATATCACAAATGGTATGTGTTACCCACAATATTATAGGGCTTTAAACACTTTTGTTATCCTGGGTAAATAGGGGCATTGAATATTTCTTTTTTTCACATGTTTTTTTTTTTACTCTTTAATATAATCCAAGAACAATGAGTCTCAGGTTGAAAAAATAAAGTATATATATTTTTCAAATGGGTCCCACAGATCTAAACACCACACAAGGGTTAAGTTTACAGAAACTCCAATGCCACAACTAGTTTCTGCATAAGTTTGTGTCTGTACCAAGGAAACATATATATAATGAAGTTACACTATTGAAAAGTGATCTTATCCAATATTCATCTCCACCATGTCAGTTAGTGCTAAGCACACTGCCAACACCTAGTGGTCATCTCAAATCTCTTCATGTATAATGAGATGAGCCTAATTTCCCCCAGGTCGTCCTCTCCGGACTGTGAAAACACACATAGAGCCATGCTGGTATATTATGCAGATAACAAGTCCACTTCCAAACAAGAGAGCCAGCAGGGCTAAGTGACTGTTAGTTCTAACATCCAATATCAACTGTTAGAGAGAGGTGTTAATCCCAGACAGGCCCTCCCATTCACATGCAGTGCCCTAGTGGGACTGCATAATCCCAGGGGGAGATGGCCAGGCCAAAGAAATGACCCATCAAAAATCAAGTACGTTCCATTCACAACTTAGTGTGATCACATGGTAATGGTGTTATCTTCAAAACTTTAAGTAATGAAGACCTTTATTTAAGAGGTCCATTGTCTATCTAGTTGTTCTTCTGTTACCTTTGTCAACCCTTGAATGTGTACTAGCGCCCTCTCTCGCTCTCTTAATCTCTCTCTCCCAGACTCACAAACACTCACAAACACACACACACAGGTCTGGATCTGGTTACCCGTGAGGAAGGCCAGACTCACCCTGTAGCTGAAGGGTCATCAGTAAGCCCCCGCATTAATAACCCATCGCTGGACCTCTCATTGTAATTGTCAGCCAGCAATTTACTGTAATCCTCCAAAGAGAGAGGAACAATGATAGAAAAACAAACGCGGCTGTGCTGTCTGTGGGTGTGTGTGAAAATAGTCGGTGTGCTTGTGTGTCAATAATCCATGTGTGGGATTGAGTGCTTCTGCATCAGAGTGGTTCTGGTTTGACACAAGTGTATGTGCATGTGGTTTAGGTAAATGTAAGTCCTGTTAGTGTGTTTACATGTGCTGGTGTGCGTACAAAACGCTCCATTTCAGTCGTGGTGCAGCCCCAAGGGGGCTCCAAAGACCAGAAAATAACAAGATGCCTCTGGGTCACGAGGGCAAGTTGTGTAACGAGTGTGTGTTGAGTGACGGACAGTTTAGTACTATCTAGGGACCCCACTATAGAGGTCAGAGCAGCCAAAAAAATAGTATTTTGGCAATGGAATGAGCAGAGAAACAACGCAAGGTCTGCATATTTATTTGCCATCTCTTTTGTTTTTACAGCGCACAGAATAAATGGCTCAAATGGCAAACTGCAAGCCTGCACATTGTCAACACAGGTAATAAGTCCCTATTACCCTCCCATTCCCACACTCGAGCCTTCAAAAAATCACACTGCCCTTGTAGACAAACAGGACCCAACCCTTATTTGCATTACACATTGAAACGGTACCGAAAACACAAGTTTGGTCTTCCGGGACAGGCAGACAGACATTTAATCCACCGCAGTATTTCACAGGGGCTAGGCTAAGCTTCATTAAGTTTACTTCAGATACAACAGGCTCAGATGTCCCTTGTGACTGCCCCAGAGCAATCAATTATTAAGGGGCTCATTATTTATTCTCATCCCCCCTCCAATCTTTTTCTCTTTCTCCTTCAAACACAATTCTCAGATTTGTGGGGAGATCAGTGACTATATACCTTCTATTCTCTCCTCTGTCCTTTGACAATTGTGGTAGTGTCGTATCATCAACAGTCACATATGATAGGCCTCACCACATGCAGGACAATAGAGAGCGTGCCACTGACAAAACTATGGTATGCTGGTTGTGTGTCACTGACAGATGACGAACTTGCATTGGATTTTTAGTGAGAGATTAACAGAAATTGGTGTATGGTTAAGAAGGCTGGATTTGAACCCAGGCTGTTGCGGTACTGCAGCCAGTTTTCAGAGCATGCACACTAACCCAGTGAGCTAACAGGGGAGCCATGCATTCATCTGGTGTTCAAATTTTTGAAACTTGTGTGAATCGATCGAAGACTGAATCGCGATTCATATGTGAATCAATTTCCCCCCCACCCCTAATTATAATCCAACATATTTTACCCTTTCCCCTACCCACCCCATGCAGTCTTTTTCTATTAAAACAAAAACTACTTACATTAGTTAACATGTAAGACAACAAAGTCTGATTGAATTTAATGTATTCACTGGGGTTGAAGACATTTCTAAGGATATCCTTACATATTAACATATGAGAACAGTACATGTTTCTCTTCGTAATGGTTGAATAATACATTTAATGAAGAAACACTTTAAATGTAACCATGACGTAATGTATCAAATATTAAGAGTAAACGTCAGATGTGTACCTTGGACTTTGTACCATTCATTTGCAGCAATAAAATTGATAAAAATGCCTGGTTTGAAGCTGGTTCAGTAAGCATGAAGTCATTTCTCTCCTTGCAAGTGTTTATAAATCTTATTTTCTCGGAAACTACTGCAATGCATAAGCACAAAAATGATATTACTAACCTTATAAAGAGGCCTGGGAGAGTGTAAAAGTATACTTAAGCAAACATGCACTTAAAATGTGCTTCATCTATTTCGTAGGCCTTGGTGTGAGGTAATGAGAGAGGGGGTCAGGGTTTCTGTGTGAACCCTCTTGTTGCCCATAAAGTGACCAGCCTCTGGAAGAGGCTGTGTCGGGTGCTGAGCCCACACTACCACCACACACCTCTAATATGGTAGGTACAGACAGCTTGTAATGGTGTTGTCCAAACCATGAAGTCAATAAATGTTGTGGTTCCAGCACAAGAATGTACAGACATTGTATGTTTCATATCGAGATTAAGCCAACTAAGAGGATGACATCAACACCAAAATGACCATACCATAACTTTATTGTAGATATACTTGGCTACAATTACAAAAAGGAAAAAAACAAAAGAATATTAAAGGTATTCGTGATCCATAAGGTGCAGACTGCAAACCACTGCAGCACGGTATTACAGTATGAGTGAGAAGTATATATTTTTTTTCCTCTCGTCAATGTCCCTTAAAATTCAGCTGCAGGTTGTGATGGCCCATAATTTCCCATACTGAAATCATTACATCTATCCAGTTCCATTCTATTTTGCTCCAATCTGCTGGTGTTCCGCTGTATGGAAACAAAGTTCATTTGCCCTAAAGTCATCGTTGAGAGTCCTCACTGGCTTTGCTGGAGCAACTTACTGCTGTAAAGAGTGCATTTGATTTAGATATCTGTAATTTCATGTCATTTGTCATCAAAGGCATTTCTTTATGGCCTGTACACTTTCATCCTTGACCAATTTTTCAGCCCTTGTTTACCAATGCAAAGAGCTGGAAAATTGTTTCATTAGACCAAAATACTAACACAAAGTGAAATACACAAGGGGGGAGGGGGGAACCTCTTTACTAGACATGCACTATTCCATATGGAACTAGTTAACTGGAATCTGGGGGGTGAAATAATAGACTAAACATAATTCAAGTCATGCCTGTCCAAAAACATGGTCGTTTCTAAGGTTACATTACAATTCAATATTCAAAACGAATCATATTTAAGGCAGGACATCAATGTATACACAATACATACATTGAGCCCCAAATCACAGAGATCTCTACTTTTATTTACTACAGTGTATTCATCAGATAACCTGCAGGCACAATGTATCTTTCGTCAGATCATTTCTTCTCCTAAATACAATTGTAAAATACCAGCTATTGAACAGCAGCAAAGCCTGAACCACATTTTTTTTTATTAATCATTTTATTTTTGTATCTGTATTGTTTTTACTTCCTCAACGTAACGACATATCATATACACTTTTTCATCTCGCTCTTTCACTCTCTGACATGAGGTAACGTATGGCGCCCAAGTGCAATGCTCAATTGTGCTACATGTACAAAATAAAATAAAGCAATAAAAAAAAAGGAAAAAAAAGAAACGAAAACTCTGCCTGTAAGAAAAGTGTAGCAAACCATAGAGGACTACCTTTACAAGTTAACTGCCAAAGACAATTCAACACTGAGGTTTCAGAAATTTCATGTTGCTAGATCAATTATCTTTTTGTAATTATGAGAATATCCTTATTTTTATCCACCAAATGACAATGGGTGTGGCACTGTATGAGCGATTTCACATTAACTTGAGTGTAGTCCACATTTCAGCTTGAGGCCAAGAGAATTCCATGAAAACAAAACCAAATGACATGATATTAAATTAATGTCAAACCAGTTCTTATAGTGTGTTAATAAGATAACACCCCAACATAAAGCCCAAACTGTGTTAAAATTCCAAGGTCCGCCAGGATCAAACTCATGCTTGACAATGAATCCCAGATTGCACTCTATTTCACAGCTTAAGCATTTCAGAAGAACTGAAAAGGGAGCTCAAAGTAAGTAACTTCTACCACAGTTAGCACTTGTGATACTTATGTTAACTTTCAACAGTTCCTATCTTTTGGAAGTCTGACTATGTAAATGAATATTTAATGTTAAAGAGCCAAATTAATTGTAATAAATTCACACATACTCAAAATGAACAAACAGCACAGCTGTAGCTACTTTCTGGCTGTAGCTTGATTATAATTATACTAATTCCAAAGGCACTGTCTCAGCTTGCACTCCTTCAGTTGACAAAAATATATAATATCAAATTGATACAAGTTTACTCTGGGAATGTTGAGTGCAAAGCATTGTCTTGTGTTTCAATAGATGTTCTATGTTCATGTATATCTTGGTTTTAAAAGGTACGTATATCACAGTAAAAAGACTACAGTATATGCCCCTAACATAGCTATTAGTCAAATTGCAGGCATTTCCAGAAATAAGTATAGTTCATTCTTGTTTATATAATGATATAAGACATAGTGACTGGCATTGATCAGAGTGCAGTATCTTCTGAGGTAGTAGCACCTACAGTGGGATTTGATGGCTTTACCATACATTTGTCAGCCATACTAACACATAGCTTAAAAGTATACAATAAATATATATATATCGTGTTCAAATACTGTACAATCCTTAACAGGAGTCTGAAATGAACGGACCTTGAGGACTACCAATAAAAATCTGGTTCCTCGTTTAGACAATGTGGAAGATACAAGTGATGTAGCTTCACCCGATGTTTTGGGGCAACAAGAGTATAAGATTGTTTCAGCGCTGGTAACCACACCCTGGTTGGTACCCAACCGCTGGTAGGCTACACAAGGAATGCAGAGGGAAATAAATGAGCTTCAGAGTGGTATGAGAGAATTCAAATTCAATTATCTTCCAAAAGTTATATATGCAATTTAGAGTGCAATCTGTTTCTCTACAGGCAATGAAAGGACCCTTCAGACCATCGGGTAATATGAATGCATTGTGTGTATATATAAAATGATATGGTGTATGCTTAGGCTTATGTTTGGAGAATACCCTTGGTGTCAACCCCAAATCTTCAAGCTTTCAATCCAGGGAGGATGGGTCAGGGTAAGTGGATGGGGGGGGAACACAGCTCACCTCTAAAGCTGGATGGCTGATAGAACAGGACAACCAACAACAGATTTTAAAAGGTCAAATAAAGAGGTATTATAGTTACAGTGCAAAAAGATGAGAAATTCAAGCTTAATACAAAAAACATAGCACCAAAAAAAAGCATGCAATTAACTGAGGTATTCAAGTGAAAAGGGCTGATTGATACAAGGAGGGGAAGGAGAAAAAAAAAAGACAAGGAAAAAAACATTTAGGCAAGAAGCCGTCCACAAAAGGTGTTTGAACTAAAATTTAAATAAAAACCAAGGCTGGTATCTGTATCCCTTAGAACTGACTTCACATGTGCAACCCTGTAGTGTCACATCTGCTATAGCTTTGGTAAGTGATGGATGTGAGAACAGAGTTGGTTGGATTATTACCTTGCAGCTCCTAATGACTAATGTATTTTAAAAGGTGCTCCGTGTCATTCAGAAGTATCCAATTCATATAAAATATGCAGCATATTGCTTGGGTGATATGTTTTCCTCTTATGTGTGTACTATCAAAACCCAACGATTCAGTAAATGAAAGAACAAAAATGAAAAAACAACATTTAAATGCTTGAAAATGACTGTCAAAAGGAACATGCCCGTTCTTGGTATCGAAATACATTTTGCTGGAACCAAGGGGATGACTTATGTCATAATAAACATTTAATATCTCTTTCTCTTTAGATATATTGATAGATTCTTTTCGTTTATATATAAGCCATTCAGTTGCCATGGTTAATACATAAGTTACACAAACATGCATCCTCGAGTGCTGTTAAAAACTTTGAAATTACAGTAACTGGGAATGTTGAATTTCTATCCATTTCTCAGGATGAGGGAGGGCCTTAGCAAGTAAGGCAGAGAATAGAATAATAAATTGTTCTATATATATCGCTACGCATATGATTTTGGTGTTCATTTGACCACACAATTCTCCACATAACAGACCCTAATGGAATAAGTGCAAAAATTATTAAGAACACCATCAAGACAGAATTTTTTTTTGTTTCTTTTTTTTTTTTTTTTTTTTCAACAGAGGTGACACTGGTCCTGCCCTGGTGGTGTCTATCCGTTAGTCCCACCTGCCACAGCGAGTACAACTGCCACTAGTGCAGGCTGAGGGGTTTAGCGTATTGTTTTTTTCTCTCTTTGTTTTACACCTTTGATTTGAACTATGTACAAACTAACACTACATGTAATACGCATTAGCCTCACATCTCACTGACACAAAGCAAAGGTTAAACAAACAAAAGAACAGTGAGAAATAGACAAAGCGACACCTGACCTTTTTTTTTTTTTTTAACACTTTGCTAAACGTTAATAAAGCACTCTTGTGATTACACAAAGCAGAAGAGAGAGGGAAAGTAAGGATTGTGTTCGCGCAAAAAAAAAAAAAAATCCAATATGAAATCCGCTGCGGTGTCGGCCCGCGTGTCTAGTTGTCCCCCAGTGTTCCCTGGCTGCCTTGGTTGTGCCATTGTGGGCAGAAGATACAGGTTTTAAATATGTGATTGCTAGCAAAGCGTTAGGTTTCTATTGTCTGTAGCTAGGATGCTAGCAACGTTGGATTAGCTAGCACGAGAAAGAAGCTCAGTTGTTCTGGACCTGAGGTTGGTTGGCTTTCAGGCTGCGCAGTGCTCGTCGAGCGGCGGCAGACTTGGCGATGCGGTAGCTGCGGCCCACACCTTTGAACTTGCCCTTGCCCACGACCTCCACCGTCACCCGGACCTTGCCGTCGTACGTCCGCTCCGCAGGACTGAGAGGGCATGGAAAGCAGGGTTAGAACCGAAGGTGAACACTTAGACGGACCGGCATGGATTGGCTGACAGCAGCACCAAGTTGATTGATTAATGTATCGTTTTAATCAATCGATATACGCACAGAAATACAGCACAACTACATTTTAAAAGCCTGAACATGAATACCTATGCTAACATGGGGACATGAGCAGCATCAGTGTTATTTGAAAGTACATTCTGATTCAAGAGGAGACAAAGGACACAGTAGTGGACATGTTCCCACCTGAACTTAGCTGTCTCTGGCTCCATCTCCAACAGCTCTCGCACCGGAGAGCGGGGGACGTTTGCTGAGAATTTCTCTGCGAGGGGAACGAGAACTTTAGAATATGACTCCCTCATCTCTTAAACTTCTTGCCAGGGTGCCACCAGGACACAAGATATGAATAATATGAGAACATTTGCACATTGCAAAAACATGGTGGGCCTCCCTGCATGAACCGCCGAACAATCAGAGACAAGGAAAATAAAATAGTGGTGCAGTTTGACTCTGCGTCTAGTTTTCCTTACCTATAAGTGGCCTCATCATTGGATAATACACTTGCCACACCGTCTCAAGTGACATCCTGCTATCCATGTAAATTGCTCCGGCTAGCGACTCGAAGATATCCCCCATGGCCTTTGGGACCTCAATGTCCTCCTCTTTCTCCTCATCTTCCTCTGAGCGGCGAAGCTGAGTGAGGTAAAGAAAAGGAGACAAAAACACAAATTGATTTGTTAGTGGTGAAGATGTCCTCAAGGGGATGGTGTAAAACAACTTGGCTTCCAAGACAAAATGTTGTTCAATTCAGAGAAATAATGCTAGGAATTTTAACCCAGCCTATTCATGTGCCCATTTAGTGTCAAATGAATTCTGTGAGTAAAAGGGGAAGACAACATGGATACATTTGATTATGTTACTGTTGCAACCTTCTGTTCACCGTGCTTGGTAGCTGAGGCTACTTTCTGATGAAGCTAGAAAATGGGCGACAGACTTTCTTGACTGACCACTGGAATATACAGTAGTACTATGCACTTCTGATCCTTGATCTTCTGCTGTACCTTACACTATTTGTAAGTCGCTTCAGATAAAAGCGTCTTGAATGAATTAATGAATAAAATGTCAAGAATACAAATCGATTTCTCAGGAAGTCTCAAATCCTTTACACATACAAGCCAACACAACATCCTATGGTTTTAATACCTCGAACGACCACACTACAATTGACTCCACTTAACTATAAATGTGCCCCTTTTCTGTTCAACAGTTACTAAGTCTAATACTTAGGCATAAAACAAACTAGTTGAATATGACATTCAGATCCAAGACAGTCTTTGAGACTAATTCAGTCCAACAGCATCTCTTCCTTGAATCTACGAAATCCAAAACAGCCAGCCAATGTCTTGGGACATGCCGTTTAAAAATGTGCAGACATGTTAACACTTAAGTGATGATCAGATGTAGAAGACCCGCCACACACCTCAGAGTCCATGCCTTGCATCTCGTTCTTCTCCAGCTGGAATTGCACAAAGTCGTCAATGACGTGGAACAGCTCCGGTGAGACGGCCTTGAAGTACTTGTGGTAGTCATACTTGACGGCCAGCGAGGCGAAGATGGTGTTGTTGACGAGCGCAGAGCGCAGGTCCGTGAGCACGCCAGGTGAGTGCTGGCGCGGGTCTTCATAAAGGTGCTTAGTTATGAGGTAGTCTAGGATTGCATCGCCAAGAAACTCAAGCCGCTGGTAACAATCTGGGAACGGGAGGAAAAAACAGAGAATGTGTTGTCAGCTATAAGAACACAGAGTTGTTGAACAGTTAGACAAAAGAAAGCATACGAGAGACACTAACGGCACCTGGTCAGGTATTCAATCCACAAGGTTGATCCGATGTAATATCACCAATATTACCTCTGATAATAGGTGCTTGTAGTTGTTGCACTCACCTGTAATGGTATTGTAATGGTAGGAGGCGTGAGTGAAAGCCTGCAGCAGGTAGGCCTTGTTCTGGAAGGTGTAGTTGATCTTCCTCTCAAAGTTCTCAAACCCGGAGATGAGGTGGTTCAGGGTGCGCTCCGCGTCAGGGTGGTCAAACATGCAACGGGGTGGGATCTTCAGCCAGCCGTAGTGGAGGTCAAGTGTCGTGGTCAGGGCAGTCATGACCTCACTTATACTATTTTGGCTTTTCCTCTCTACTGGCAACACCTGTTCAAAATGAATGAAACATTTCCATTGAACACCAAAAAGTTTACAAAATGCTCTATTTTAAGAAGCGGAATTGACTCAACACAATTACGTGCCCCGAGTTTGGCACAGTCAGGGATCGCAGTTCTTTCATGTCAGGTAAAGCAGCCGCACAGCCGAGCAGAGGCCATGGTCGAAGGCCTCACCTTGAGTCCGAGGGAGCAGAGGAACATCTGGGCGGCTCTCTCTCCACAGCTGGTGAGGTAGCACCCCAGCAGCGCCTCCACGCAGTCGGCTATGCTCTTGTCGGCGATGCACTGCTCCGTGTGGAGGTCGTATGAGATGGACTGCTTGCCCAGCTCCGCCCCGCAGTTCTCCTCCGAGGGGTTCCAGAATCCCACCACAAAGTCGTCCTCCTCGCCCGCCTTGCTGGGGTCCAGGTAGCACATGGCATCCCACGAGCTGTAGTCAAACTCCTCCGCCCCGCCCGAGACGCTCCCCCCGGCGGCGGCCGCGTCCGAGGCGTACTGGGCCGCGGCGGGGTGTGAGGACTTCTTAGGGGGCTTCCACTCGCTGGGAGGGTCGGCCGCAGGGGAGGGGGACGGCGAGGGTGAGGAGGCGGCAGCCGGGGTGGGAGAAGGGGGGAAAGTACTGAGGGAGATCTTCTTGCCGAAAGCCCCTGAGCCCATGAGCATGTTGTCGATGAACTTGATGTGCTCATGGTAGTACTCCAGGTCGTCCTCCATGTTCGCCTCGTCCTTGGGCTCCTCCTCCTCCTTCCACATGAGCTCCTCTTCCTCCTCAGGCTCCTCCGCTTCCTCCTCCTCGTCTTCGAAGTCCTCGCCGGCTCCGTTGGCCAGAGGGTCCTCTTTGGCCTGACAGGAGGAAGGAGAGAGACGTGGAAATTTGGAGTGAGCAAATTAAGCAAAAAAAAAAAAAAAAGTGGAATTCGAGAAGTACAGAGAGGAAAGGGCAAGAGAAAGTGAAAAGGAATGACAAATGATGATTGCCAGTGTGATTTTTATTTTTGTTAAAACAGGAGTGGAACGAAGACAGAGAGGTACATAGAAAAGATTACAACTTGAAATGTATGGTTTTATTATTAAGATAAACTCCTATAATCCAGGGCCATTGACTTTTAAAGACACGGTCAAGGATTTCAGTGGGATTTGGGGAGATTATAGTCTCAGGATTTCAGTCTAACCGCAGCATTAGGTCAGTTAACAGGACTTGTGTAAGGAGATGCTGCCTATCCAAGTCAATGACTCATTCCTCTAATGCAATACAATCTCTGACGGGTGAATGGAATTTTGCATTTATAACTGTTATTGTTCCATGATCTTGACCATGTGGGACATTAAGGCATGTTCATTAGGAATCAATGACAACGTTTTTGACATTTTATATTGTAATGAAAGAGACCTGATACTGAGGATTACTTCTCCCTTAGTAACTCACACGATTTAAGGAAATGCAGGCTAGCCAACCTAGTTGTATCCAACTGTGGCTGACCTATACTCTGAAACACATCTCCTTACCACCACCTGACCAGACAGCTTCCAAACCACTACCCATGTCCTCATTTTCCTTGGTCTATAGAAACTGGGGCTATATATAATATATATAATTATATATATATATATTTTTTTTTTTTATCACACAACTTAAAATATATATCCTACAGGTTGAGGGCATAAATGCTACATAACACAATTCAGCTCTCATGTAATGATGCATATAAAGAGTACACCTTCCAAAAATTCAAAAGAAATATCCATTATTACCTACATGCTCAAAGGAATGATGGCAATATGGATATTTGGAAGGAGGAAGCCTGCTCTCTAGTGGCTTGGTGATGCAAATCACAAACAACTGCAGAGGAAGGAAGCTGCACCAGTGAAGAGACAAGCGTACCTCATCAGAGTCCCACTTGTCAGGGCTGCTCTTGTCCTGGTTGACAACGTAGCCAGGGGGCAGCCAGTTGACTGGGGGGTCAAATATGGAGACCACCATCCTGCTGGGGAGACCCTTCTTCTTTCCCAGACGGTATAAATTACAGTTGCTCACCTGACAGTGAAGGATTAATGGTGTAGGTTCATTGAAAAGACAAATACAACAATTCAAATTGTGAAGAGAAACCAAAAAACCATGAACACCAGCGCCCAAACTGTCGTGAATAACTCCAGTAAACATGGGCTCTCTACCTTCTTGCTCCTCATATAGGACAGGCGCCCCTCGTGCGCGTCAGGATAGGTGCAGAACAGGTAGGTGGTGATGGCATGCTTGAGGAAGGAGTCGCCCAGCATCTCAAGGCGCTCCAAGTTGAAGCCATCGCTGGCGTTGGACAGGGTGAGGGCCTGTAGGATGAGGCCCGGGTTGGGTCCCAGGGTCTTGGGGGAGTCTGCTGCCGAGGAGGTGTCAGGTGAAGGTTCTGAGGAAGCGGTAGGCCCCTTGGCTGCAAGGTGGCAGCCGTCTGAGGTAGGTTTATTCACACGTCTGTGGCCCTCACAGGGCTCTGAGGTCCTCCCTGGTCTACATTCGTCGCTGGCCTGGGGTTGAGGCAGGTTCCGGGGCTGGGGAGCAGGAACTGATTTCTGGTTCTCGGTGCTGGGGGAGGGGTGCACAGGAACTGAGGTAGTGGTTTGTGTCATTACATGGCTCTCCAGCGGCAAGACAGCCTGGGAGCGTTGGCAATTCTTGTCACATCCGTCAAGGTGCGTTTCATGGCCGCCGCCGTGTTCGCCGGCGAGGGCAGTGCCGTTAGTGAGGTTCCTGGTGCAGGCGGAGTTTTGGTCTTCAGGCTCCGTCTCCAACCCCTCGGCATTGTGGGATTTGTAGTCCTCAGAGGGGTCAGAGCCCTGGTTGGGTGGGGAGGCGTGGATACTACATGGTTGCTGGGCATCAGGTGAGTCGGGTGCTACAGTTGTATGGTGTTTACAGTGATCCTCGCTGTCCTCGGCACACGAACCAGAACAGGAAATGAACGACTTGCTGTCGATCGACCTTTTCCAGCCAAAGTCCAAGTTTGGATACCTAGATTTTAACAAATACAATGTGAGGGATCAGAAAATAGCCCACAGTAAAAAAATAAAAATAAAAAAAAAAGGGCCCCAAATATATAAGGCTGTTTTACAATCAAAATTGATCTTCAGTCAGATGTAATCTCCAGGAAACAACTTACACCAAATGGTTTTACCATTGAGGTGCACAACTAATATAATGCTGTAACACCTGTAAATAGGACCACCTACTAAGGCCCAGAGATCCTAAGACGTGCTCCAAGCCACACTGAGCAGGTGTACCTGAAGTCGGGGGGCAAGGTCTGGGCTCCCACCCCGGCATCGCTGGCTGTCTGAGCCCGGAGCTCCTCGGCGGTCAGGAGGCAGTGGAGGCGGTACAGGATACTGGGCAGGCACACAGCCTTCCTCCACAGGGAAGCAGGGATGGGGTGGATGGCACACAGCTCTGGGACCAGGATCTTTGAAACAGTCCAAAAAAACAAAGATTGATTGGTTAACGCCCCAGCATGTAATTATGTAAAAAATTATTTGTATGTACACCGTTCACTTGATTTGTTCTACCTGCTTGTTTTGAAGACTCTCCCATTTGGCCTTCCTCTTCTCAGCACTGCTGAGAGGGAGGGCTTTTCCTTTCTGGTTCAAGTGACGAGGGGTTAACAGGTTCAGTCTGCAAAGAGACAAGGACACAAATCTAGTTAATATGTGAAATACAAATATAAATAAAAAAAGAACAATATACTGCCAAACAACAATGTAGATGAAGATTTGATTTAATATCAAAATGTTTTTGTCTTGTGTACAATGCAAGACAATTCTTATCATCCATGTTGGTGTTTTTTGTTGTTGCCGTCTGACCTGGAGGAGGTGTGGTCGACATCCAGGAGGGGCTGGTTCAGGTTGGACAGGTCCAGGTTATACTTGGTTTTGTAGTACTCTGCAAACGTCTCGTACTCTGGTGAAGGGAACTTGCTGAGTGGGGTGAGGTCCGTGTACACATCAGCCACGTAGAAGCGGTGCGGCTGGTCAAAGTTGCGATACCTGGTTGAATGGAGAAGTGGTCAGGGCTAACTAAACTAACATGTATTTTGGTAGGTTCAAAAATATATCAGTATTTTGTAGATGCACGACTTAACCAATCCCAACGTGTAAAGTACTGAAAATGTCTCATAGTGATACATTGTCTGTCACCATATCAAATGGGTGTCAAGTAAGTATACCTTGGAATGATGACAGCGTCCTGGTAGTCCTCCAGTTTGAAGCTGAAGGGGTTCTGCTTGGTGTACAGGGTGGTGGGAATGCCGATGCGTGCCTCAGACTTCTCAATGTCTTCCATGAACTTAAAGTCCAAATCTAGAGTGTTGGAATCATCCACTGGAAGGGGAAAGCATTGTTATCGGTTCAAACTTGACAGAGAGCAGTAAATTAAGCTCAGCTCCGATCGCCATTGCAAAGAGTGAGGTTCCATACTGCCTGTTTCAAAGTGTTCCACTAACCATAGTTGAGCGGTAGTACACAATAAGCAGAGTCCGCTTGCGTGGGCCTGAACTCCAGAGCCGGCTTCTCTAGACGCAGGATGTGGGAAAATATGTACTGGTGCAGGCGTGTGATGAGATCCAGCTGGGCCGCACTGAGGGTGAAACCTAACTTCTGCAGCTCAATGGAGATGGTCACCTCGCCCGAGCGCGTGTACACTGGGAAGTGGGGGATCTGGGAGGAGAAGAGGCAGGTATGGTGACATGGGTATGCCTGCGATATCAGTTAACTTTTAAACATAAAATCCAAAGTAAATTGGTGCTGAGCTTGACAGTCTGAGATACACTATGAGTTTGTCTGAAGGTAAGTACACAGAACTATTTTCATTTTGTAATTTGACTGAGGGTTAGTTTACTTACCCGAGGAATGGGTTTGGCCGTCAAGATGCCGAAGCACCTTGTAGTGTCCTCAGGGGGATAGAGCTTCCTCCTGCGGAAGTTGAGCTCGTCTGGGAGAGGGGTGGTAAGGACCATGCCTATCACGTACAGGTAGTAGGACTGCGCTGGAACAGGGTAACTGTCCCGTAGACACTCCGGTATCTGGGGAAAGAGAGAAAGTTCTCCTTTTCGTCTATTCCCCATGAGCTTCTTGGGATAATAATAACAACAACAATAATAGTATTTACATTAGTATTTACAATACACTTAATATTTAGATAAAATGTCAAAGTGCTACAGGTTAAAAACAAGAAAGGGTGCTAAAAATCATGTCTAACAAAAAACAACAGAACAACAAAACAAGAAAATAGGACAGAATAAGAGAGTCAATCAGCCAAAGGCTCTGTTGAAAAGGTGGGTTTTGAGGTGGGGAGACCAGGGAGCAGTCCATCTTCTCATTAGAGGGCCTATTGACATCTCATATCAAATCGTTAGGTCGTTCTGGAACCCTCTGAGGTGGTTCAATGAATCAATTAAATGACGTACGGCTTTGGGGTAGCACTGCCTCCTTTTGGTGGAACCCGGACGGCCTGGGACACTGGTCTCTTCTTCATCATGGAGGTCCAGCTCCTCCTCGTACTTCACTGTCTCCTTCCCCACGGGCATCAGGTGGTCATCCAGCTCCCCTGGTGGAGGAGAGAATGATGCTGCTGAATGACTGTCACAGAAGCCTACAGGGTGACCTATCAAATATCTTCTGTTGATTTTTACCTATCTTGTGAAGCTTCTCGCAACATAGAAGTGCAACTGCTTTCTCTGCAAGTCTGCCACAATTCATTATTGGCCCCTGTCACGTGGAAAATGACTACATTAGCATTCAAACAACAACATCACTACTTTTTCAAATGACCATGTCATCAGGTCTGAAAATAATCTCAACTGGATGTACATCATGGTGCTTCCCTACCTTGACGGGCACTCTCAGAGGGGAGTTGATAGGCAGGTAGAGAGTGGACTGGTAGCGTCCATCCTTGAGCTCCGCCGTCTTGCACTTGGGTGCCAGGTGGGTGAATGGGTCACTTGGTAGTCGGGCACAGTACCTGTCGGGTAAATGGAATTACACTGTCAAGAGCGGAAGGCTGGTGAAATCCCCGCTGAAGTGACACACGCTTTTTTCCAAAACAATTGCCATCTGCTTCTGAAGATTGAACATTTTAAGTTGAAGATTATTTTGAAAAGAACCTGAGGAAATGTGTGTCGATTTAGAAGATCTCCAAGATATGAACCGAGGTAGTTCAATCAGGTGTATAGGTCAAACCTTCTCCCAATGATAATATTTAGTTAAAAAAACACAACCACATAGAAAACAATCTACTTGCAAGAGCTAACATGGTCAGTGTTTGGAGCTTGCTGGGAGTTCAGGCAACAAATACCTGTTGATGTGCCCAATGGCTGTGTTGATAGTCACTCTGGGGCCTCCATCCTCTGAACGTAGCACATAGGGTGGAAGAATGTTGTCATCGTCCAGCACTTGCTCCACCTCAAAGTCACTCGCTTCTGCAGACTTGGAGCACTTGTTCCTCAGGATCTGGACAAAGAAGACATATGTTCATCATGGCCATTGTGCTAATGAGGACAGTCCCCCCCAGCTTTGTGAACCCTTAGTGACTATAAATGTGACGCTTTCAACTGAAGGTTGAGTCAATTCCCATCCAAACCTGGAACATTGGGTTTTAGTTAACATGGGGCCTAAAGATGGGGCCTAAGTCACTCAGATGTACCTTTTCTATGGCCTTATAGGTCTTGAGGTCCTCCTCAAAGGTTTTAGTCCTCTCGCTGTCAGCCAGCATGATGTAGTTGGAGACAGGAGCTCTGGCTCGGCCTTTAGACTGCACATAGGACCTGTACTCAGTGGGCAGGTCAAAGCGGACCACCAGGTTGCACTTGGGTATATCCACCCCTTCCTCCACAATGCTGGTGGCAATAAGCAAGTTGGTTTCGTGTGCCCGGAATTTGCGGAGGACCTGAGAAATTCCCATGAAAAAAGGGTCAGACCAAACAGACACAATGGCTCTACCATTCTGATATCTGAATCTCAACGACACATAAATAAAGGATGCCAGAAGCATAACAATACACGGTCAGTTCTTACTTCCTCCTGCTTCCTGAACTCCACCTCCATCTGCTTGTTTCGGGGCTGGTTCTTGCCGATGCTGTGGCCAGTGATGAAGTTGCTGCTGATGTAGGCCAGCTCGGGGTCCTGCTTTCCTGCCTCCTTAATCAGCCTGAGAGAGATTGCCAGTGTCATAAATAACAACTTATGAGCTTTAATTCATTTTTTGACTTGTAAGGACAGTGTAACTAGTAAAATGGTACCAACTATTTGTTAATAAACAAAATAGCATTATGTAAAGACCAGTGTTAGGAGTAAAGCATTTGCCACAAACTAAAATAAATCCCCTTTCTTTCCTACTTCTTGGCAGGTCGTATGCATGTATAGCTTAGCTAGTGAGATGGCAGAAAGGACAGCCTTTACGGCATGGAAGTATAATTTAGAATTTGTGGGTGAAAGGGGCAAGAACATCACAATGAAATGCATATTGTGCCTTGGTGTGTGGCAGCTGCAAGGTGCTCTACTTCTAATTTGAAGCACCTGCAAGCTTTGCACAGAAGCTCCATAACACTGGTGGCAAAGCCCATTGAGGACGATCAATGCTACAGCTCAAACAGCACGGCCTAGCTTTTAATTCCGCTAAAGCTGTCCCTCCGAAGCAAAATAAGGGAACCCGATCGATGTCAATCCTCCTCAAACATACCGATTTAAGACAACTGCTGTGTAGCGCCTCTCCACAAAGATGATCCCACACAGGATGTTGGTGAACGGAGACGGAAAGTTGGCCTCGGGCTTCTCCTTCACCTCCACCTCCTCATCCTCGTCTTCATCCTCCGAGTCGCTCCAGGAAACATAGTTGTCCTGGTTGCGGTTGTTGTACCACTCCACACTCTCAAACTGCTGCCGTTCGAAAGGTTTGTACTCGTGGAGGATCTCCAGTAGACGGATTACCTTGAAGTAAGGATGTAGATGTTATTATATGACATCTACTCCCTTTGGAATCTGACTTAACGTTAGCAATTTTAAAGACAAGGGGCTTGAATTGGAAAAGGGGCAATAAATGCCAGAACCCATACTTTGGGTGTGACAAACTTGAGGTCCAGCGAGGCAGGGGAGAAGTGCTCCTCGCAGAGGGCGTGCACCTTGCGCAGGATGGTGTCGGTGAACAGCAGGAACTTGCGGTTGAGGTCCTCTTGCTCGTGCTTGATATACTTCTGGAGCTCGCGTACCATGATGCCTGCCACCTTGTCTGCGCACCATGGTCCCAAGACCAGCAGCACAGCCCGGCAGTCGCTCAGCACCTGAGGGGACATCATCATCGTTAATCGACATAGTAACAAGAGGTGCCATTGTACATTGTATTGCACTTACATCACTCATAGCTGCTACGTGTTCTATGCTGGATTCCTCATTCGGAAATAACTCAATCTTCCTTTTCAACCAATGAGGTTTCTCTCTCATGGTAAGGCTTAGCCCTCATTCTTAAATGGTAAGTTTCGAGGACATCTGCTGTTAAATTATCAGGGAAGTCAGATACTCAAAAAGGTAGCTGTAGCTCTATTCCTTTCTGCGAGGCTCACATACCTGTTTGGAGATGAAGGTGGGGTCTCTGTCCTCCCGGGCCACAGGGATGTTGCAGTCGTTGAGGAAGTGGAGAGCCTCATCCAGCTCTCCCAGGAGATGCTCCGACAGGCCACTCTTGTCCAAGTAAGGTCCACAATCCAGCACCACCTCTCTGGGCTGGGATGCATATCTGATACACACACACGGAATACTTTGACACACACTTACAAACACGGTTTTACCACAACGAGAAGGCATCTTGCGGCGTATATTCTGTCTGTGTCGAAGCTCATTATGACACCACCAACGCCTCGTTTCAATTACTGCAGAAGCAATGGTGCACATGAACACGTGTTGATGTCGAGGTATACGTACCGGTCCAGGACTACAAGGTCTGTGGCCGTCTCAGCGTTGCTCCTCAGGATGCGCTCCAGGTTCTGGATTTTCTGCTCTAGTTCAGATGGGTCACACTTGCCATTTAGAATGGAAGCGGTGAGACCCAGGATCCGAGGGCTGCACGGACAGCCCTCACATAGCTGAAAGACACACGGAGGGCGAGGTTCAGTCAATGCAAAACACCTATATGGGTAATGGTGTGGACGACATGCATCAGTGTCTGGCTGGTTCATGCTCAATCTCAAGGTCCTCCTCATAACCTACAATAACTAGTCTGGCCTGGCTAGCCATGGTCTTTTGTAATCAAACAATAGTTGTCCATCAAATACAATTGGCCTGCTATATTCATACTTTGACAAGTAGGGAAAAAACATGCTTTAATGCGTTTAATATTGAACAATGGATACAAGTGCATTGGCAATAGGACAAGGACTGACACCTTATAATTTCCAACATGGCGGATATAATGACTATTCATCCATCTATGCCTGTCGTCTTTTCATATAGCAGGAGGCATATACGGACACGCTCATGCTACAAACGTAATGCATAGGTAGACTATGTCATTTCACCTTCATTATCTCCCGATAGGGATGGTCCGTGATTGCCAGGTGACATTCGTCAAACACCACCAGGTTGATTTTTGATAGTGGCAAGATTCCATTCTTCAGGACATGCAGGAAGATATGACACGTCATTACCAACACCTAGAAGAAAAGATGACAAATTGGGATAGGAAAAAAGATGAGGAGTGGAACACAACAATGTCAAGTGAAAAGAAAATCTACAGTGCTGTTTGCCTAGCCACCTTCACATTTGTAAAAAGTTACACCAACTTTCAGTAAAGTATTGCACCATGTCTATGATGCGTTATTCTGGTAACTTTGCAATTATATAAAATAAAATAAATGCTTCTATTTTTGGACATAAATGTTTAAGGCTGAATGCACCTGCTTTTCGACAATGTCTCGACTCCAACGTTCATCCGTCCATTCCAAGGTTCTCTCCGTGCTGGTGTACTCTCCCACTTGGAGATCAGAGTGGGTCCTAACAGTAGCTGCTTGCTGAATGACTGACGCTGCTGCACCATAGACAGGGTGGGAGAAACGGATCAGCCACTGACTGCTATGTTTCTTTAATACCCACTGCGTTCCAACAAGTTGACTTAAGCCAATCAAATTCCAAGCAGCATTAAGTGACATCTTGAGCAAGCAGTCATACCAGAGCAGGACACTGAAAAGCTACTTAGGCCTAATGAGCAAATGTGAGTAAATCGTTCTGTGGTATGACAATGATAAGGTAAAGTAAATGCTTCGACCTACCTGCGTTAACCAAGAAAACAGTCTTCCTTCCATGTTTTTGGAAGTCTCCTCGAATTTGATGGGAGAGCTCCTTTGTTAGGAGTACTGCAATAAAGGTCTTCCCTGAGCCAGTATTTAAGCAGACAATAGTATTGTGTTCTAGAGCTGCTTCAAGAAGTTCAACCTAGGAGGGCAGAAAAGTATTACACACAGAGCTGTCATAAAAGTCACAGTTGTGGTGAAATCTACATCAAGAAAATAAGGATTACAAGGCATTATAAACACCATCGGATATTTTCATGGTTGAACTCCCTCCTAATTCCTTGCCTGATATTTCCTAGGCGTGTAGATGTTGTCGTGGATGGCCTCCTGTTGCCAAGGGAGACCAAAGAAAGGCCCCATGGGTGAGGAGGCGGGGGTGACCAGCTGTAGGCCAGCCATGCTTCACGGTCAGGAGGGGTGCTGGGGCAGGGGGGGCAGGGGGGAGTTGGGTTCCTCCACTTGTCCACTCTTTATCTCATGTCTTCCTCCTTCAATAAAGCTTAACGTTGAAAAGAGATTGCAATAGAAAATATCTGGAATTATTATTATTGGATTTTTTCAAAGCCACCTTCTCTCCCTCTCGGTACCACAGAGGCAGGCACAATTGAGTTAACCTTCCGGGTGAGGGGAAGGTCACACAAATGGAAGTAACTAGTCAAGTACAGCATCATAAAATACATTAAATAAACTCACAGGTAGGGTCATAGACTCTCTTATTGACCAGGAAGAAGTTATTCTGGGCTTCATGTTCAATTTTCCACAATCAGCTCATGATACTGCCCCACATCTATCACCTGGAGGAGCTGCTCGCATACATAGGAAAATGTGGTTAGGTCTACTTACTGAAAGCATTATCTGAATCTCATTAAGAAGCAGGGGACCCCATCTTACCTCTAGGCAGCTGATAATGGGCAGTGTGTGGGCCTGAGAGACTGTTCCTATCCTGCAAACAGACTGACAACCAAGGAAATTTGAACATTAATATCTGAATGCTAAAAGTTAGAGAAGCTCAATGGTTGGAGTGGGGTATCCACATATTGCATACAGTAACATCTGCCCCAATAATTACTTTGCCACCCAGAAGTCAAGACCACACCTTTCTTCTGACCACCAATGTCTAACACAGCTGCAAACAATCCCGCAAGTCATTTTAGCTAACACGGCACAAGCCCTGAATTTCATGAAGTGCTCACATTTGCTGCTGGTTAACAAATTGTCTCGCAATGACTCAATGGAGTGAAACACATATGGCCAGGATAAATCATATCAAAATAACTTTGTACTGGGCTCAGATGAAAAGCTGCTGCTGAGTCTAACACACTATATTCCCCTCTTATTACTTTGCTTGTATCGTATTAAACAAATTAAGTAAGCACCGACGCAAAATTGTGTGGTCTGTGCAAACCATGTTTCATCCAAATCTTGACTTGTGTAATGAAATGGTAATGCAAAAGGAGACACACCGTTTATGATATTCATTGAGGTTTCTTGCATCCTTGGGTAGGACTTGGGCATAGATACAGTCTAGGCCGTAAGAGTGAATCTCAATTTCATCTCAACATCGTAGACACTATTAGGCACCTTTGTTATTCTCTAGTCTGAATCTAGGATAAGCCCTTAAACAGATATCTGCTTTTCATCTGACTATGACCCAGAAATTACATCTAATAAATAAAACACTGGTAGTCTAAAGATCTTGAATGATTACTCTACAGCCATTTTGTTTTGCATCTCAGCTTCAGAAAGACAGTGTCATTCATATGTGGCAAATGTGTAAGATCCTACACACCAACCCGTGCCACATGACATCTGTGAAAACAATTTATGCTACCATGTGAACTCAAAGGATACGTTTTTGTGTTAATGATTGAGGTTGATAAGTGTGCTGTAGGTCTAAGCAGGAAGAGATTATATTTTACTTTGACAGCTACAATAACAATAGCTAGCATAGCTAGCTAACAAAAACAGCTTTTGTTGGCTGTGACTACTGTGCTAACGTTAGTTAGCTAGCATGCTTGCTAACTTGCAGTAATTAACATAAGTCAAATGGGCTACATACAACCAAATCCTGCTGGAATATGATATGACCAACTTGACAGGCACAAGATATACAAAGATTTTAACTGCAGTGTTAATTGCACAAACTGATGGAAAACTACGTGCTTAAAAACCTTCCAAGTTGACTTGCAGCTTTTCAATTTAGGCCTCAACTAGACCTTACCTTGGCCTTTTACGATGACACCACGGCTTACTTAGTGCTGCGTCTCGCCACTAGTACTACTAGCTACCAGTACATTACCACGCTCGTTCATATTGACTTGATGTGGTTTGAAGTATTTGACACCAGCAAATATGTAGAATTGTTGACACGTTAACCTACCTAGACTATCACAATCGATGGAAACAATAAATTGGCACAATCGATTATGTGACACATTAAGTAATCTCCGATTGAGGAAAGGCAAAATCTGAACTCCCACGCGTGCAGCTAAGGCGTGCAGCTAAAGCGAGCATGCTAAATTAGCGAGAGCACCACCACGTTTAAAAGGATTAACGCAAGCTACGGCTAAAAATACTAGGTATTAGGTAAACAAGCGTACTGGTGTACTGTATGATGCGTACAATTGACAGACAAGCAAAGAGCCCGGCTACTTATCCGCGTAACGTTCCATGGGTGATGCACAACAACACAACAGTTAGCTAGCTAGCTACGTGCAAAGTTAGCTTATTGCGTGCTCTGCTAGCTACTAAAGGCGAGGCCACGGTCGCATTTTGTCTGTCGATACGGCGCGGATAAAAGTTGTTACTGGTAAGCAACATGCAATCTGAGTACCATTTAATGTTGCTCACCTATTAAATTGTCTTTATGTGGCCGTCTTGAATTAAATGTGTCCTCATAACTCGTGAAGTACCCTATCCTCCATTCCCTCCTTCTGCTGTCAGGGACAGGGATTAGTCCACGCTATTTCCAGTTCCTCTCACCTGGGCCTTCAAAACGCAACATAATTACGTAAAGTACGTAATAGTATTGTTTTCCATGCTCACACACCACGTGGGAGTGCGCGTATAGTAGTCAGGAATACAGAAACTGCTTTCGGAGCGGATTTCATGGGTAGGGGTCAGAAAACGACTGATATGGATGAAATGCAAATGTAAAAGAAGCGTGAAAAAGTCATGCTTTTATTGGCAAGTGATATATATTATTTTATAATAAGACTTTATGTCTAAAATAACCATATTGTATAGAGCTAATCACAATTACTGTTAGGCTTTCTATACAGCCAACCAATTCTATTTATTAAATATGTGTTAAACCCTTGCGTAGTTAAATCGTTGTTTTATGATGCATTTTTTTATAAAACCACAAAGATTAACGCTGGGACTTTATATGTGCATGTTTGTTTGCTGAAACCGATTTTAAACCCATTTACTGTAACTTTAAATACCAAATTAATGCACGCTGTTTTCTATGTCATTTGGTAAATGTTTTTTTTCCCAGGATAAAAACATTGTAATGGCTCATGACAAACATTGACCTCAAGATGGCAGTAAACACTAATAAAAAAAAGTGGTAGTGTTGAAGCAAGCGATTTCAAATTGTATTGCATCAACTATAACGTATACTTTTGGATAACATTTGGCATTCATGAAAGTTAAAAAATTGTTGGACACAAACTCAATTTAATAAAAACTTGTTATCACGGAAAAATAGCTGCATAATAAAATACCTTTTACCAACTGTAACTCTAATAAAATGTGTTCAACATGGAAAAGGCAATTTAGATTGACTGTGGAATAATTCTTAACAAAGGGGTAAAACATGTAATTTATTGCACTTGACTGGTGCCTTTGACACAATTAGAACAGGCTGAGTTCCAATACAAAAGCAAGATGCCACTTCTGAAGCTTACTAGGTCAGTCCTTTCAGAAACGAAAGAGAGGATTGTGTCTTGTAGGCATAATCATGCAGAACAGTTTGAGAATACCACAAAATCCGTCCATACACTGAAGATTTAGATGTGTAATGCTATAGAGGTGATCTATTTCACAGGGGATTCATGGCTTTTTATTAACCCTTTCACACAGAGACATGTATGGCTTTAGCACATACTATAGACACACAGTAACATAAAACATTGAAAGTTCATTCAATTGAAAGTTAATTTGTTCAAAATGTGAATATTGTGCTTGTGGGTGGGATATAGCGGTGGTACAGTGGACTCTAAACTTGGTTGAATAACTAAAAAAATAATCATACTTCATTATGGTCATAAAACAACAACAAAAAACTATTTAATTATAAAGCATTCTCATTTCATTCACATGGTCTCAAGCTCAAGCATAGCTGAATTACAAAGGTTCTGAAAACCCAAATGGCATACATTAAAGGCATGTTAAATGGAATTAATCAACAAAGTTCATATTTTCAACCGACCATATAACATTAAAATATGTATGTGTGTGAGCATTGTCAAACCATAAAACAAACTTAAACATATTTATAATTACTTCAGGACAACTTCATCTCTGATGAAAATATATTTAAAAATATTTTTCTTGTGTTTTCTTTTTGTTAGCAATCCAAACACTATCTTTGGCAGTTTACATTATGTGTTTTAAAATGCAACAAGCACACCAAAATCCTTAACCAAGTATACAGAGTGATGTTATTAATTAAGACCCTCCACTGAACTAGTAACCGGTATTCACGCTTCCTATTATCAAATGTGTTATTCAAAAGGAAATTAGCCATACCTTAAATACCTTATTTATGAATATGCCATGAGAAAATTGGGTAGGTATATAAATTCATGTTATGTACTTTTTTCCTAAACCATGTGTGCTGTATCATCCTGCTCAGTATTCTGTACAGTTTAGAAACACAGTAAGGTGTTTTCATTTATCTTTTTTAATTGTAGAAAACTATTCCTCAATTGAAGCCTCATTTTTTTAAGCTCTTAATTATTATTAAGTTTTAAAAGCCTTCATTTGTGGATATAAAAATGTACTGAAATTAAAAGAGGAGGGGGCAGTGTAATCATGATTGGAGAATATACCCAAGCTTTATGTGTACATACACACAAGTATGTGCACTGTACTGTGTGTTGCTTTAAAGAAGTGCATTAAGAAAGTATATAAACAGTGTATTGTATATGTATCTCTTTGTGTGTGTTCAGTCTTCCAGGTTAAATAATAGGCTGGGTAGGGTTCGGATGTCAATCTGTGGCAGCACCAACAGGCAGTAGAGGATGAGCCACATGATCAGCAGCATGTACAGCTCTGACTTTGTCATCAAACACTCAGCTGCTGCAGAAACCTTTGACTCCTTTCGGCTACAGAAAGAGAGAGAGAGTAAGATAAAGGAGCAAAGTTTATTATGAAGTCACTACGATTAAACAGATGCAAAGCTAAAAAAATTCTACACAGTAATAAATGTATAATTGTGTATTAAAATGCAGGGTCAAATGTGGAGAAGGTCTTAGTGTACTCAATGTACTAAAAAGCAATTTAGGGAATATTATTAATCATTACAGTGAAAAAATACTTGATTATCAATTAAAGAGACAATGCACACTATCATTCCTGATATCCAGTCATCTGTTTCTAGCGTCAAGTTTGGTGTCTGTCCCCTGAGAGTAAGATGATGCAATCATTTTACAGAGTTACAGTCCCCACCACAGGGAAAAATAAGTTGAAATAGCTCCGATGATGCATCACCTCAACATACAAGGTAGTTGTCAAGGTAATCACTGATTAATTGATGGGTAAAAATGTACACACTTGCAGATATATACACACACACACACAGAGCTGAGAAAACAAGAACCCAACTGTTGTCCTCTCGTGTGTTGTAGACACTCACACTAATTACAGTCAGCCATTTTACAAACATTTTTTTTTTTTATCAGTATTGACTCAAACCAGCCCCTACACCTTGAAACCACTTGGAAAGGTATACATAGTCCTCACCGCCAGGCAGAACTGTTGACAGGTTAGCTTAGAAAACTAGTAGGGTGCAGGATGCCTCTCACATATTTAGCACCAACTAAATATCCTCTTCTATTACCTTACAACTATCTTACAACAACACTGGAGCTAGTCGGACAGTCGTACCTGGTTTTGGAGTTGGTGCTCTGAGTTTGGCTGGTGGCCACACTCTTCTGATTGTCCTGCAAAAGAGTGAGTTAGGAATTGTTAAGAATTTGTACATGTGCATTAATATTAATCGTATGCCTTGAAATGTTCTTTGTACCTACCCGTAACTTATCAGATTCTTCCACCTTCCTGTGGCAAAGACTTGAAAGCTGTTTTTCTAGTTTTGCTCCATTACTTTCTTCTCCTCCCCTGTTGGGAAGAGCATAGGCCTGTTATTATACTAATCTTTGAACAGTCTTGGTAAATAAAATACTATTACCTAGAAATCTCTAGATGGAAAGGAAAGAATTTCCGTAAACACATAGCCCAAAGATGCACAAAGCAATTAAGTACATTTAAGTTAATCTCCCTATCAGACTGGAAGGCCCAGTTCTTAAGTTACTTTGTTTGCGTTTTCCAGTGTACCGTTACTAAGAATATAAAGCTACCTCATAGACTTCATGTTTTCTCTGGCAGCTGCTAATTTCTCCTCGTCAGTTTTGATGAGATCACTGTGTTTAGCAGCATGATGAGACTCAGCCTCCAACTCTTCCAGAACACCCAAGGATCCAGAGGATTGGTCCTTGAGAAGGGTGCACCGTTCCTGGGGTTTACCTTGCTCACCGGCACCCTCATGGGTCTCCTCAGCCATCTGAATATACACAATGTGGGAATGTTAGTGAAGTGCTAGAGAAGAGAAAACTGTAGAAGACAAAACTATTAAGACTAACACATTCATTTGTTGTTTGTATTGAGTGAGGGTGAGGGGATGAAAACATGGGATGCATGGGGAAACAACTGACAATAAAAATTTTGAGGTACCAGAGAAAGTGCAAGGCCAATGGTAACGGGTACTTATGCACATAATTTCTCCTCTTCATCTGGTTCTTTGGATGATCAATCATTCATAAGCACATAGATATGGGTGGGAACATCATGTTTTAAGCAATGCATAAATTGTCAGAGGCACAAACTCTTTAGAGAGCTGGGATTGCTACTTGATGATAAATGCACTGACAGATCACTTCAAAGTGCTGTTAAGTTGAGAGAAAGTGACCTTGTGTATGAAATGTCACATTGTTTGGGTTGTCAGGGTCAGCTAGTGCCCATCCTGACACATACACACACATTAGATGTTGTCCTTGTTTCCCATAAACACTAGATTACCTTATCCCGTCCCTGCATCATCCTGTCCTCTTGGCTAGTTGAGCCATCTCCAATTTCCACTTCACCTAGCGGGTTGGATGAGTGTGATTCTGTCAGACTGGGAGGGTGTGTCTCCGGCAGACTATGGGTGTTCAGTGGTTCTGAGGCTGGCGCAGGCTGTAGAGCAGACACACTGAAGCAGGAAGAGAACATACTCTCCTCCCGCTCGGGCTGGTCTGACAACATGGCTTCTTCTTTATCTGGGTAAAACAAATCCATTGGGTCCAAAGGCTCACTCATTAGTTCTTCTAGAGGAGAACTCCTATCTAAATCTGCATAGAACAAGTCTGCTGATTCACTCACAGCCTTCTTTTCAATTTTTGCCACTTCATTGTCATTCGCCAGTTCCACAAGCCTGGATCCATTGTAGTCTGTATCTGCCATTTTGTTTATGTTGTGTTTATCTGAAATAGCCTCATCTCGATCACCATTGGAGGGGCCTGTGATATCAGTCTCTGCCTCTTCCTTCTTTTCAGACTGAGCAGGGTGGCTGAGAGTGTTTATGGCATTGGCTAGGGTGTGTGACTCAACCTCATTGTGGTCCACTTCTGTGACAGGGTTGTCACAAGCCTGGTTGACATCTGAAACCTCTATGTTGTGAAGATGGTTCACCTGATCCAAAGGTGACCCAAGAGGATATTGTTGAGTTTCTATTGTGTTGTCTGTGGCCTGAATCACAGTAGAAACAATAGAATCAGTGGGTTCTATGGAATCATCATGTCTACTTTCTACATGTCTACAGATGGCACTCTCAGGTATTTCATCAGCCACTCCTGCAAAGTTTGGTTCATTACTACTTGCGTCAGTAGGCCTAGGGCCATCAGGGGTATCAGCAGTCACGTTAATTTGGTGACCTCCAGAGGACCTACTTTCTCCTAGGTCTTCATCTCCAGCCTTCTCATCTCTCTCCACACCGCCCTCTGGTAAATCACTTGTTGAGGATTGACGATAGACTGCATCTAGTACAGATGTTTGAGAGTCTGTTTGAACAGTGTGGTTCTCCTCAGCGTTCAAACCTCCTTCTTTAGATCCGGCTTGGCTGGGCTGAATCTGTTCCATGTCCTGAAATGGCTGTGTATCTGTTTGTTCCATTATATCATTCAACTCCGAGCAAGCATTTTCTTGTGGTTCTTTGTGACCATTTTGTGTTTCTGCTCCTTTAGTAACCTCATCTTGCCTTTTATCTACAACATCCTTTAATTGTTCCTCTTCTCTTTCTCGCTCTGAAACAGAGGCTGTTCTGTGTTTGGTCACACTTACACTTTCCACCTCAACTTCACCTATAATCTCGTTTTGATCAAGGCTATCAGATTTTTGACTAAATAACCTCTTTTCTACATAAGCTTCTTGTTCCACCATGTCTTTTGAACATTCCAAATCCTTGTCTGTTCTCTCCTCAACACTTTCTACTTCTTCAATTGGCTCAAAGGTGTCAGGGTTCACTCGATCAAAGCTGTGTGGTGACTGGCTAGTTTCCACAGGTTCAGTCTGTTGTGGAATATCAGAGAGTTTTAAAGATGGTTCTCTCTGACTGGGATGTACATTTCTCTGACCTGTGCTCATGCCCCTTTGTTTAGAGTCCCTCTGAGTTTTGTTTGAGGATTCTTTTTGATCAGGCATGTGCTCAAAAGACCCGTCCAGGATGTGGCTGGAGGCATCATCCTGCTCATGCTCCTTTTTCTCAATTTCCTGTTTCTCTAAGCTGTCTTTTCCCCTTTCCAGTGTGCTATCTAATGAGCTGAGTGAGTAGATTCCCTCATCAATAAACAGCTCTGGCAGGGATTGCTCATCCTGGGGTTTCCCTGTCACCGACGGCAACAGCTGCCCCTCAAGAGTGACCTCTTCAGGGGTTGAGGGAGGGAGGTTGGCATCCAAGGCCATGACGCTGTCAGTGGGTGATCCCTCACTACGGCTCTCTCCAAACCGGTCTGGTGTCGCTGCCTCGCTCTCGGCCCAGGAGTCTGGCGAGCCGATGGCAGAATCACAGATGACAGACTCTGCCGCTGAAGAACTGGTAACAGAGTCAACATAGGATGGCTGTGGGGAGTTTGAAGTTAAGATGGTGAAGACCTCCTTCCCTTCATCTTGGGGGTTTCCATTGGGGCTGGTAGTGGACTGCCCTGACAAGTCCTCACTGGCCCAGGAAAGGCTGGTCGGGGAGGTTGGCGACATGGCCTCCTTGTCGTCGGACACAGTTGAGACGAAGATTTTGGGCGGTGGCTGGACCCAGTCCTTGCGTACCACGTATGGCCGCTCTCGCTGCCGACTCCGGTGCACACCGTTCCTCATCAGCTCATAGTCACTGCTTCGAGAGCTGAGTCTGCCCATGGACACACTTCTTTCAATAACCTCGGAAACGTCCTGCGGCTGGGGAGGTAGCGTGAAAGAGAGGGAGATAGACATTAGGTCATGAAGTGTATCTGCTTCATACTACACATCCGTCATTCTATGTGTCTATGACCTAACATAATCGCAATCCCATAATATACCATACATCCCTACCTCCTCTATCCCAGGGAAGTGCTCTAGGAACTGGGACACGTAAGTCATGATGGACTGCTCATCCGGAGGGTTGATTGTTACATCTGAGGAGATCAAACGTGTTCAAAGGTAAACAGTGTACATATTCCCAATCACCCCCATGTCATAGACTGATGCAGAGCAAATCAAAGTCCCACCATGTTAGGAGTTTGGCATCTACATCTACACTACCTTCAGGTTCCAGTAGGCGTGGTATGCCCAGGCTGTAGTGGGCGGTCCTGAAGGCATCCTCTAGGTTCTCCTTGGCCGTCCTCAGGAGAGATCTTCTCATGTCCACCAGGGTGGGGTCGATGGACTTGATGACAGCCAGGAAGGCAAGGCCACTGGTCCAGCTCTTCCCAAAGTCCTGCACCGCCACGCCATACCTGGTATAAACAGTGTTGCCTTAGACTGTAGAATGTATGGATACTGTATAAACGGGATTGAACTCACCAAACCTGCCAGAATTCTTGATTGTGGTACAGTAATACACCTATGTCTTGCGGTTTATATACAAAAGGTTGATCAAAGGATTGAGAATATATGCAGCCTGTGTACTGTAAACATAGATAAACTATGCTTCAAATCCAATCTGACCCTTTACTGACCACAGACACCATCTCGGTGCAATCAAACACTCACTTCCTGGTCCGCCTCTGGACCCACTGCAGGAGGGTCTTGATTACTTTCCCATGATCCCGCATGGCAATGGAGGGCCGTCTCTCCTCAGAGGGCGTGCTGGGGTGGGAGGTGTCTGAGTCAGAGCTGGTGGGGATGGAGGAGAGGCTGGAGGAGGAGGGGAACTGGCTCTTAATATTCCCAGTCAGCTCTTTGATCTGGAGAGAAGAGGGTTGGACACAAGAAAAAAAGTGGGGGTGCTTAATGCTGTGTAACACAGGAGGGAGCACAGAGCAGTGTGTGCGTGCATTGAGCGGTAATGATTTCCTCATGGTGATTTTCCAGAGTTTCGGGCTACACCGTAAGCAGTATAGGTCGATCTGTTCTGTTATCTACAGGCTCAGTACTGGGCTGTATGAATGGAAATTGCACAGGAAGGCAGTGGAATAGGCATGAGACATCATTTCTCAGAGGAAAGGAAGAGAAATAGAGTCATAAAACGTGAATGAGAAAGAATTAGAGATGGAGCTAGCAAGGAATATTAAATAAATTGTGTATAGGAGAAGGGCAGTCAAAGAGGAGTTTACCTGGAAAAAGAGAATAATATTCCAGATGAGCCCAAGAACAATGGATGCGTTGCCATCAGCGACATCCGCAGCATCGATACTGACTAGCTTCACCTGTGCAGGTAAACACAACCAGATTAAAAACTCAACCAATCATCCATTTGGATAGTATAGTAGTAGTTTCCAATTTGTATATTTACTCACATTTCTTTCTTCCAGAAAAGTGAGGACCTTCGCTATGTTGTTGAGTCTGAAAATGCGATGTGAGGATTTCTTGAAACCATGGAGCTTGAAAATGAGAAAGTTCACAAAGTTATTAATAGCAATTGACTCATCAAAACAAGAATGTCATTTCTAAAAGGTATCATTAATCTCACCAGCTTGCATCCGGACAGTTCCTCTAGCAGGGCCATAAGGATCTGACCATCCTGAATGTCCCGGAACAGATCTTGGACCTCCATGGGAGGGTTACACTGGAGCAAAAAAGATGACTTAACACTAACAATCTGAATTCTCCAAACAAGTTACAGGGCAGCACTTTACCTTATGGTTACATTAACTACCATGTACCTACATAGCAATACCTATTATAGTATCAACATTGTAGTTTTATGGAATTCTACAGCTATGTGGTTACACTTCATTGCTGTTTAGTTACAAGTGAAACGTGGTATTGGAGGATGACCTTTACAAGTGCTAGATCGTTCCCTATTGTTGTTGGTTCCTACTGACAACAATTTTTTTTTAAAAATCAACATAATGAGCAGCCAGTCAAAACAGAGATGACATCATCCTTATGAAACTAATAATTAATTCATGCATCAACGTCCTCTGAATGGTTTACTGGTAGGCACAATTGACAAGCACTTTCCAAAGCAACAGAGAGGACAAATGTAGGATTGTCAATTAGCGGGACAGAGATCTGAAGACATGCCAGGCAGTGAGTAATAGAAGAGAGAGGGGTCATTGTGAAAGAAAAACAAAAGCTTAATCACTTGGATTCCCAGTCGTTTTTTTCTCTCAGACTATAGGCTGGTATCTTCTCTCTGAGTGCCCTAAAACATTAGAGCCAGGCAACGGCCATGCCAACGCAAACAATGGTGTAAGGATAGAGTGGTTAAACTTGGTGAATAAGTGATAAAAAGCTGTGTGTGTGAGAGAGGGGCGTATCAGGCAAAAATACATTAATAAAATGTGTGTCTGGTGTATGGCACGATGTATTCCTGAGAGACTGGTGTCCTGCTGACTTTTTTATTGTACTTGAAAATGTGTCGGAGAGAAAGTGAGGCTGAGCTTTAAGTACGGAAGTTAGGACGGAGTGAAGAACAGAGGGGAAAAAACTGATTAAGTGTTTTTAACACACCTCTACCTCTTAGTACATTCCCATAGAAATGTCATAGCACAGTCATTCTGAACAAAGAGCGCTACTAAATCTCCCCAAAAGCCCCAGCGCACGGAAGAAGGAAGATCATTCAGTCCCACTATTTACATAACCACCTGTTTAGCATGACAATGAGATTCACCACCAGGTCAGATGAATTGAATCTAAACATTCAGATTAGTATTTACAGTGAAATGAAAGTTTAATGCAGTGCATTAAAACCGTTCCATAAAAAACATATATAATTCATAAGACAAGAGGGAGGGTCTGCCACTCCTGTTTGTGCCTGATTACATTATGTTGGTCTATAACCACCAGGAACAAAGCCTTGTAAGAACACTGGTGAACAGACCTGAAGGTGAAGGTGAAACAGTAGTTTGGATAAGCACCTATATTGGTCATGCCATGTCGTGTGGAAAGATATATGGACGTCCAAACCCAATACTTGAAGGTTGTGTGTTTTGGGGGTGGGGGTTATTAGGGATCGATCATGAACCACTGCCATGCCAAGTTCAATTTGATACCATGCATGCCATGCATTTTTTGGGGTGCTTTATTTTGGACCTACTTTTTCCAAATGCAGATTCATCCATCGTGTAAAGGTCCTCTTCTGGACAACTTCTCTTTCCACTGTAAAACAAAAGAAAGCATGCATGCCATGAAGAATACTGTACTGTCTATACAGTATATCTGTAATACTGTATATCTGGTCTTTGAATCAAACATGTGGGTCAAGAGAAATAAAGAGAGAAGAAGAAACAGTCAACAGTAAACACCAGTATTCATCATAAATCTGCCATTTTTCTCTTTCCGGCCGCAGCCATGGCATGTCATCAGCACACCACTGCAGTGAGGAGGGATGTGGTGTGAGCTACTGTGTGAATGTCTAACACACATTCATGGAGAAGGAGGAAGCAACCAGTCAAATAGTGTGCATCTGTATGCACGAATCCACACACTTTCTGTCTCTCTCAGGAATCAACTGAGCTAAAGAGCTAAGAGTCACAGAAATTCTTTGACCATGGCTGCAGAAGTGACAGCTAGGTAGCCATGGCAGCAGTAGAGAGCAAGCACTTGTAGCAGAGGCTGAGAATGAGAGAAGACTAGGCGGAGCCCCAATAGTAGTAACCATGGAAACCGTGACCATTGTCATTACCATTGATCTGTTCGTAAATGCACATGACAAGCACACTGCCAACACCCAACAGATATGTAGATATGCTATTCCAGTAGTCTAATACCCTGAGAGAGAGAGAGAGAGAGAGAGAGAGAGAGAGAGAGAGAGAGAGAGAGAGAGAGAGGGAGAAAAAGAGAGAGACTGTCGCAAAACACTGGTAGATAATGGAGAAAGGATCAGGGGGTGAATACAAAGAGAGGGGAGGGGGAATTATGGAGATAGAGAGAAGGCCTAGGGAAAATTAAAAGTATAATCCATTCACAAACTGATCTTTGGGACAAGTTTATGACCCATTTATGAACAGAGCCTGGCAGCACAAACTAAAAAGGAACAAAGTGTGTATTGACTTGGTATTTTCCACTTGTCCGTTGTGCCAAATGTTAGGCATCATTTGCTGGAAACCAACCTGCTGTCCATACTCAGGGACCAAGCTACCAACGCCAACCATCCAGAATTAGGACCTCGAGGCAAGGAGCCACATATTGACTATAAATCACCAGAGCTTACAATGGTAGACATTCATAAGAACGCACACTTTAGTGGAGTGAGGTATGAGTGGGTCCGGATACGGTGACCTAATGTTTCATAAACATGTCAAACACTTTCTAGCCACAGCAGTAAGTCTTTCTCTATTAGGTCATGGATGGAAGGTTCTATTTAGCCACATAGGGGACTGATATTTCAAACAGAAACTAGAGATTTTGGATAATGTACCTAGAAAATTATAATGGTTGTGAATGGTGGTGACAGGGTCCAGTGGACAGTGGCGTTTGGAAATGGTTGCAGTAAGGTTTCATTCACAAACTTGACATAGGTGTTTTCTTAGACTTGCTAATTAATCGCAACGGTTGCTGTGCCTGTCAGAAGGGCGGCGTAACCGTGTTTCTACTGTCTACAATATCACCTTGTAATTATAAATGATCTCATAATAAATTGAACAAGGAGGATGAAAAAGAAATCCAAGTTTAGAATACGTGACACACTCATTTGGTCTCTGAAGGCACAGTAGGGTGCATAACAGAATGATAGTGGGAACTCCTCATTAACAAGCAGGCCCTCCCTCTTAATCTCCACGGCTTTAGCTCCTCACTTGCCTCTCACTAAAGTTCTTTTGCAGAGCAGGATTTTACTGCATTGTGCGTGTGCGCGCCTGTGTTTGCACGTGAGTGTGAATGAGAGACCGATAGGGAAAGAGCAGGAGCAAGACACAGATAACAGCGAAAATGAAAGGATTATGCAAGGATACATCTTTCAGAAAAGTTTCACTCCAGTCACAGAATGTGCAAGAGTGTTAGTTTGTGTGCACACACAAGTGCATGTGGCTTTCTGGAGTGTGTGTCCGTCTGTGTGTGTAGACCCATCTCTTTAATGAGGGGCCTGTTCCTCAGTTCTGCAGCTCTCTCACCATGCCATAAAGACACAGAAAGCCAGGCTGGGGCCGGCCTGGGCCGGGGGCCTGGGCGACAGCTTTGAGCACTCAGCTGTGACAGAGGGAGACAGAAAGAGATAGAGAGAGGAAGAGAGAGAGAAAGAGAGAGCGTAAACATGGGAAAATGAAAGAGCCAAGGGGAGACATTGGGACAAAGACAGTAAAGATATAGGCCTGGAGCAGTGATACACAGAGAGAGAGAGAGAGAGAGAGAGAGAGAGAGAGAGAGAGAGAGAGAGAGAGAGAGAGAGAGAGAGAGAGAGAGAGAGAGAGAGAGAGAGAGAGAGAGAGAGAGAGAGAGAGAGAGAGAGAGAGAGAGAGAGAGAGAGAGAGAGAACTAGTGAGAACATACTAAGCTGAAACAGAGTCCCAGTCTGGATCTATACTCTTCTAGAAACAATAAAGTAGCAGCACTTCCCAAATCCCAATATATGCTCTCCAAACCTCCTCCCTACAATTAAACTTTGTTTCGATAGCATTTCTGCCCTCCAGTCCGGGTCAGGAGTTTATGTATTACTCAACAGGGATGACGGCCTATTGCAGTTGTGAGAAAATGTGTTACATTAAAAACAAACATAGCACACAAGCTGGGAATGATGACACGCTGAGTGGTGCCTGTGGCTGGGCCAAATAAGGTTGTCACAAATGCCATCTATCAAACATGACATATTTCCAAGGTGTTTCCTCTCACTAACATGCGTGTGAGAGGACAGTTGGGTGAGAGTGTACTCCATGTCTAGGAACCTAAATACACAGCCAAACAAGACACAGGTGGACACAAGAACAGCAACAAGCTACCAGAAAACAACACACAAGACACAAGTGAAGACAATAACACAGACAGTAAACTAGATCAATGTTCACAGGGCATGCCAAGCTCGGGTGTTACTCTGGAAATATTGCACTAATCTCCAAACTTCTTTTGTTAGAACTGCCCACGGGTCAGCTTAGTGGAGCGTGCTTTTTCTTCTCTCCTGTGAAAGTTCAGTTGAAGACATGGCAGCTTCCATTACTCCTGCGCCTGGGGGAGAAGTCACCTGGCTGGAATGTCCCATTCTGTTACTGAGGGAGCTTAAAATATTGATTGCCTTTTACTAGGCAATCATGTGACAATATTGTAGGTTACCCTGTGACATGTGGAAGCTTGTGTGAACACACTGTTTTCAAAGAAATGTTCGCACATAGGCCTTTCAGCTTCCCAACAAATGACACACTGACATGCAGGTAAAGGCAGATCCATGACCTCATCTCTCATATCTGTTGCCTTTTACAGGAAGGACAGTTCTAAGTAATAAAGACAAGGAACATGCATCATGCTCCCTGGCATATTAAACACAATCTTGACATTGTTTCACAGCATGACCAAAGTTGATGTTCCGGTGCAAGCCGTGTGTGACAAGAAGGCCACTTCGAAAGAAACTAGAATATTAACATTTGAAAGATCTTTGACACAATCCACATGTCACTATTATGTATACTATAAACCATTCTTACAATTCAGACCAGGTCTGTTGATGCTGGTTCTAGACAAACACTGAAACCCATAATCCTAACCCTCTCTATTTGGATACCATGCAAAAAGCTCCTCAGTCAAAAGAGACATCCAGGAAACCTATTCACGGTGACATAAATGATTGTTTTAAAATGACTACATTTGAATTACATTTCAGACAGTCAAATATGGGCTGGAGTGTCATGGTGGGGCATCATTAGCATTTAATTAGCTTGGCACTGTTCCTGACCATTGATCTACAAACACTAGACATGTAACGATTGTTCATCTAGGTGCCAGTGCAGAACAAATCCCACCCTATGTCTACAAGATAATCCATTCCCTTAAAAAGACAAGTGATGGATTTTAGAGTGCAGACAGTCAACCACACAACTAGATCTGTGGATAAATATGTGGCCACAGCTTAGAAGATACTAATGGTACATGTTAGTATGCAAGTCAGAACGACAGGTGCAGGTCACAACAGAACACTACATAAAACTTATGTAAATACTGTCTCTTAACAAACAGAATGCCCATAAATTCCCAAACTAACCCCTGATCCGAACACACCATCCTCTCTGACACAGTATCTTACCATTAAAGTGGAAAGGGACGGAATCTACAAACAGAGTCCACCACCTACAAACAAGGTTCACCACCATAGCAAACTGTGTAATCCCTCCATGAAGGTCATTACTTTAATGAACAGGTCTCTGACTCATACTCGAGGGTAACCCAAAGGCAAATCCGGGTGCAGAACTGCGAGGTTCTGCCTCACTGGATGCCATTTAGAGCTTTTGAGGAGGAGCGGGCGAGGGGCTCAAGGTTGGTCTTCCTCTCCGGATGGAGAAGGAGGCCTCCACATGTCCTGGCACTTCCTACGCACCTTCGCAAAAGTCAGAACACGAAGAGCAGAAAGACTTTGAAAGTTGGTGAGAGAGATGAGACACAGCGTGATGGTTCATCTTCCCAGAACAGGCTTCACTCCCTGAGGAGTTTGGTTGCTTTCTACTTTGATTGTAGCCTTGGTATAGCTGATCATATTCTTTGTGTGTCTCAATGTTGAGTCTGTATCTCTGTTCGTTCGAGTGTTCTTTGACTGCCACACCACAAAAGAACAATAACAAAGAGAAGCAGTCATTGAAATATTAATACAACCTCCATGATACCGGCTTCCCTAAAGACGCTGCAGAAAGGATTACATAACTCTACAGTTAGGATAAAATGTTCTCAATCTGCTCGCCCCCTCCTCTAATTTAAAGACTTACATTGGCTCTAATTCAACACATGTTTAGGTTTAGTCAAAGAGGTGCAGGTTTCATTTCCCAGTGGGAGCATAATTGGAAACAAAGTGGGTATTCCCAGCAGGTTGCTATGGAAACAATACAATATGTAAATAAAAATACCTCACGCACCTTATAAGACAAACCGGGTAGGGTGGGGGTCTGTTTGATGAAGAATGTTTACATAAGCTGCCGCTAAAGGAAATCATTGGCCTACATGTTGGGTGCACAGAATTGCTCCATAGGGCCAGACAATTACACAAGCAAATGACCATATAACTGCTCATTTCTGTGCAGGACATGAGAACCCTTCTAGACTGCTGATCGATAGTTTAAGCAAGAGTTGTGTAATTAATTTCAAAATTATTCCATGTAAAAACCCTGGTGTGCCTTTCTCAATTGTTTATATGGAAGAAATGTGTTTCATAAAATCTGAATCTGCATTAATCATTGTTGCTCCACATAAAAGGATTCAGTCCATAAATATCTAGCCAACATTGAACAGCAAACACACCTAAATCACTTGTTTTGCCTTCACATATAAATTAGAGGGAATTTGTAGTTTTCCCTTGATGCTTACTTCTGGGCACACTTGTTTTCAAACTGGCCAAAGACTAATCAGGTTATTGCAAAGTACTAACCCGATTACAGAGTGAAAGAAGAAAGTGGCTAAATCTCACCAATAGTTTATGAACTAGATATGTTATCTGACTGATTAGCAGGGACTACTACTAACACATGGATCAACATTTATCAAGATGAGATCATTATTTCCTTTTGACCTTCATGCACTCTGATAAGCATTCAGGTACACTAGAATAGACCTAATTCATGTGCAAAAAGAACTGAGAGATGAGGTCAGGACCATTTAACACAAACACGCAAGCAGATCTAATCTTGACCATCTTAATGGCTCATACTAACTCAGCAAAGCTTACTTGGCGGCAGATACCAAAAGCGAAAATACTGTAAGCGGCTACCAACATACCGAAAGATCTTACACACCTTTACAGAGAATTGAGAAGTACTCTTAAGTAGCTGAAAACAGTTTGTGGAGAATGCCCTTGTCCTCGCCAGCGGAGTCTACTTGTGTGACACCTCCTCAGGGCATCCCGTATTGATGTCATCCATCATGGCCGCTGGTCTGTCTCAGACTTAGAGAAACCCCTCAGAGGCTGGGGTAGGACTGCAGAGGAAGTGGGTCACCTCACTTCCACTTCACCAAGGCCTGAATCAAATAATTTTACTTGACTCCTTCATTGCTTGCTTGTTTGCTTTAGACCAGTACGCATCAATCTTACGTTATTGGACAGGTGAAAGTACGTCATTGCATCTTCAAACTGACCACTGGGAAATATAGAGAAACTGATGGGAAGATTTTCTAGTTAGAGAGGAAGCAGTAGCATTTGATATGGCTATTGTTTTGTGTGTTTTGTGAGTTGTGTATATAGAGTGAGCATCAAACCAAGCAACTGCTACATAATCATTTGATCTTAGACCTTAAGAGAATCCATTGTGGTGTGTTGTTGAAGGCATTTTCACACAGAGCTAGTCCAAGCTTGAGTCCCACCCACAATACTGCAGGTTTACATGACATTTCCCAGAACTTACATTTCCATGATACCAAACATTTCTTGTTCTAAAGTTCAGTTCAGGCAGCAAGGGGGTTTGTGCGAGAGCCAGTACTTTGTAGAGTGGTTTACAAAACGTGACCAAAGCTGAGTGTACCACAACAAGACCATAATGTGAGAAAACCAAAGCACATGAACATAATTTCCATAACCAAATCATTGAAAGTTTTTGCATTGCATCCTATCCAGACAGGGCAGTAGGTCTACCTGCTGTGAGTTACAAAATGTAGACAGTTCAGTAAAACAGGTCTGTCTACAAGTGTCATTTTTGGAGTACAAGACTTTCACATCAGAGTGAAACTACCAATTCCATGGACATCCGCAGCATGTTGAACTGAGAGGAACTGAACAATGGTTGATTGATCCTTCAAATCTAAGAGGCAGACTGAGCAACGCATCTTGCAAAACAACTTGGAGTTGTTTGAAGAACAAATATAAGATGCCCTTTTGTCATCCTTTTATTTTCCGTCTGCCCTCACATTCCAAACCGATGAAGTATCCAAACAAGAGTCATCACTAAGCAAGCTGAGACACTGATGAAACAGATAAGCTTCCAACATTATTTCCATATCACAGTAGTCCTTTTTTCTTGGCCAAAGACCGACAGCAATGCTGTTACGTGAACTATTTTTCTGACTGATCTTCACTCATACATATGGTGAACTGAAATCAGGTTGAACAAATTTAAAAAAAGCTTAAGAACATTTATGATTATGTGAATTCAACACCTAAAACCATCATAAGTTACAATTATGTAAAACTTTAAAAGTATAGCGTTAGAAATAAAAATGATAAAAGGTAGAGTTCAAAAGAGAATACAGGTCAGCAGGGACAGCAACAGCATGAGATCAGGTGTAATCAAGAGTCAGGTGACTCATAAGCGCTCCTCCAATCATACCTGCTCACTGACTACTACAGGTCAACCAAACATTATAGTTGCTATTCATAAAACAAGTTCTCCAAGCAAAGCAAAGTTAAATATCAACTGCGTTGCCGTAGGAGAGTAACTTTATTCAGCTCCATCGGAGGTCTGCTGGACAGTTCCTACAGGCAAGCAGGAGAAAGACACCTGCAACTAATAAAGTTGAGGTTTTTTTTCCTTCAGTCCAGTTATAGACCTCAGACAAAGAGTGACTTCATCACATGATAACGTCAGCGACTTTGTGCCGGTTTATCCAACAATATAACTGTTGCCCTTTGGAAAAACAGTGGTATTTTTAGAAAGATGGTCATTCTTTTAGGGTAAAAAAATAACGTTTTGAGCGTTTCTCATTACTCACTCCTTTTCATCCTTTTCCAAGTACTTATAAAGTGCTGCTGAGTGGGCATGGATGGCTCCTGCACGATAATGGATATACACACATTCATGCTGTCAGATGTGATGAGTGGAGTGTGGGTGGCTAAGATATGAGCAGCAGGGAAAAACAGTACATGGGTCAGATGAGGGTGCATCGTAATGAACACCTGTTCAGTGTGGGGGTGTGATTCAAAGCTCCAACCACATCATCAGGGACATTGACAGCAGACACCTTATATGGAATTTGTCTAGTTTGAGGTCTGCTGTACGTGTTTTGAATGAAGCTGTTAAGACAGATTTATTTGGACATCCAAAAAGCTTCCACTATTATAATGATAGTGCATGTGTCTGCGCTGTCCACATCTGCCATTAGGCATTTGATATGACCTTTTTCAGTTTGGATTCAATTTCTTGCTGCTGTCATCCAGATCACTGGTTGAGTACACAAGATATTCCTGGACACCTTGCTAACTATTTACTGTATCACATCCTCTTTCAGGTACATACTGGAACTGTAAGGGTAGTTGAGTGTAAGGCTATCATCTTCTATATAAGTGTAGATGTTACTGGCACCACAGGGTACCTCTAAACACACAAGACTGTGTGCCAATCTGGCACTGAAACAGTTACTATGCCTTACATAATAATTCTGCAGCACAGTCTTCTGGATCTTCACATGTTTTCCTCTCTTCCACACGCACGCGCACACATACTTTAAGGACCACTTATGCATGGTCCTCTGAAAGCATGGTCCACGGACTAAATATAGACTCTAATGTGCCCATCTACAGGCTCGGTAAATCCTTGTTGTTCTACAATCGGGATGTCCGGGAAATCCTAACAAAACAAGAGAGGAGGAGCAGGAGTAGATCAAACATGCTTCCTCTCTTTCTCTCCTCAGCACTGAGACCTACATCGGGAAGGTGACCTTAATTCTGCTTTTCAATACCGTACTCCCACATTTTGGGAGTAGATTGGGATGAGATTCATTGAGTGAAGGAGAGGGAGGAAAGATAGAACCAGAGAGGCTCAGCAAAGCAAATGAATACTGCATGAAGGATTGAAAACGGTATGATCACAGTGCAGAAACAAGAGTGACTAGTAGAATAACAGACCCATACAATCCTCGACACACCTCTTACAAAAATGTTATTCCTTCTTGGCAAATATAAGTATACGAGTTATCTATGAAGAGGTGAGAGTCTGACAATCTTCTAAGTTTGTTTACTTGAGCGTCCTGCTATTTCTTATAGTAAATGGTTTAATAATAGCATCTCAAGTTTAAAGTCATCTCTAGTCTCTCATCAAGTACAGTCAAGAAAACAATGTCCCAGAGGGTTAATAAAAGTAATCACATTTAGCCTTGTTTATAGAAAAACAGGTTTTCAAGGGCCGTGGTAGGATTTGGGGGGGGGGGGGCTGAAATAAAAACAAAACAAAGAACAGAGTGAAAGAGCGGCATGCATTGCCCTTCTGCCCTCCACAAAACTTATACCACTGGACCTGAAAGCTCTTGTCTGGAGTCACTTTGCGGCTGGCTTGCTTCGATGTGAAGTATGGAGGGGATGATGTGTGTTGCGACTGAGTGTAAGAAGGGACTGCATGTGTGTGTGAAGAGAGAGAGTGTGTGTTTTGAGTGAGAGTGTGTGTGTGTGTAAAGAAAAACCACATGAGTGTAAAGAGGGACAGCACATTCAAACAAGTGTGAGAGGACAAGCCACTTTCTCCGTAGACACGCAGAAATTCAGTTCTGTTACTTGGGTGAGGTGGCTCTCTCTCTCTAAGAAGTCAAGTGCACAGCAGTGGTGGCTTTTACTTTGGCTTAAGGCTTGTTTGAACTTTTTTTCCCCATACTGTAGTGGATTTAGTGCAGCGCAGTGCTTTTTTAGAACACTTTACCAGATGTACACCCTTTAAGGTAGACGCTTCAGGTGTCAGCCCTAGGATTCTCTCTCTCCTAAGCAGTGATGGCCACGTAGCCTGCACAGGCTGACTGGTCCGTTTTGAGCGTACTATGCGCATGTGCAAGTGAAACTAAACCTAATCCTTCTGAGGGCTAATTGAAATACTTTTGGCTATACCTTAACTGCAGTCATTTAACAACAACATATCTGCTAATGTGTCAAAAACAAAATCAGCAAATTTCTACTTACTCAATTGTTAACTTTGAAATGAAAGGGGGTATTTGTGTTTTACAACTAGTCAAGTTTCGTGGGTGAAGAAGATCAACACATCTAATGAGTTAAGTAAAATGCTATCTTACCGAGATCATTACCAGTAGCTCTGGCCATATAAAACACAAAAAAGTTAAGCTCTGCTAGCTAAGGATCTTGGCAAAGCAATGAGCTGCCGACTGTTGAATAACTAAAGATGCTTCTGGTCAGGTCAGAACAGAGAACAGCACTCGCTACCCACCAGCTCAGAGAGCCATGCAACCCAACGAGGGACTCTCTCAGGGAGTTGGAAACGTGTGTGTTTGTGTGGGTTTGTGTGTGATGATGTGTTTGCGGGTGTGCTTGTGTGATTTGTGTGTGTGTGTGCGCGTGTGTGGGAACGTAAAACTCGGAGACTCTCCAGCGCTGTGAAGCAGAGGGCCTTGCCCTCCCTTGCTTTCCTTCTCTCTGATGGGAGAGTGTTACATAAGACCCTTCAGGCCATTGTTTTAGCGTGCTGGTTTCTCCATCTTTCACTATGCAAATCACAGACTTTTTTGAGCCAGCCCTCAGATGGAAGTATCACATCCATGCGTGTCATGGAGACAGAACTGAACTCTGAAGCTAGGGAGCTCATCTCCTTTCAATTGACTGTAAAAGAAGTGACTGGATATAAATCTATTCCACTGCAGCGTACTGTACATATCAATGTATCGCAGGGAAGTAGCATGAATGAATTTAGGTTGGAACTTGGGGTGCAGAATCTATTCGCCACACACACATACTGCAGGGAGGTTAGGTGTGTCCACAACAAAGTAACACAGTTTTGCAAACATAATGTAACACAGTGTAAATATGCACACTATACCAACTCAAGTACTAGACTAATAAAAGGGCTATGGCACAGTTGAAGTTTCGGCTTAGCAGGTAGCCTGTTTGCCTGTACGCTGATCAGTCAATGGCAATGCTGGCATGATACTCTTAATTGCTGAATGAACCTCCTGAGTCTCCCTCATTCTCAGTACTGTCAGTGAACAAATTATTGCCACTCCACTACAGAAATCCACTGTTGGTAACTAGGAACTACAATTAGGGTGCAGCCCAACAGGTGTTAGTTGCCATTAGAAAGAGGATGAAGTTGTGAATGACCCTATACAACTGGACGGTCCCAGATCAGCGTTCTGATTTGTTCCCGAAATGAATTGCTTGCAACATGATATTTCATCCGTGGGCATTGTCTTGCAGCTTTCTTGAGTTGTGTATTTTGCATTGTCCCCACAATGTGCAACGCTGTGGCATAAATGAGTAGATAAACCCCGAATAAGCATGTCGCATAGTAGGATTAGACTACATTATATGCAAAAATCCAGAAGTTGTAATAAACCAGTGACCTATGCACTTTGTAAAGCTTTGTAAAGCTCTCTCTTGGAAGTCTCTTGGAAGTCGCTTTGGATAAAAGCGTCTGCTAAATGAATAAATGTAAATGTAAAACCTCGCTCCTTGCACCGACACACTGCTTTTGACTATGAATACCATAAAAATCTATGGTATCTAAATCTAAACCTGGTAGCTTAGTTTACGGTAAGCTGCTAGGCGGCACTTTAATATTGTTGCTAACATACTGTAGGTTAGTGCTACAAAAATAATGCAGTTTAACAATAACAAAGGGGGGGGGGGGGGGGAGACACAGAAGCGTTCGGCTAAGCGTCCACAGCATACCTTGAAGATTTTGCACTCGGATATCGCTGATCTGTCCGATAAATTCCTCCCGTTCGAACCAATCTTTCCACTCGTGTCCAGCCATCGGGTCGGACGGGAAAGTTCTCATCTACCGACACAAAAACACCTTCGGAAAGCAACAGAGATGGCAACACTGTCCCCTCTTTAGCAGTCTATTGTGCGGGGCGCCGGACGGGAGCCATGCGTCCAGTTCAGGAAAAGGTCTAATCAACCAACACCCTACCGGGAAGATGGTTTTAGCAAGAGCATTGTTGTCGTTTACTATCCCCTCATGACGTAGAAGGCACGATATACGCGCTGAGGACGCGGAAAATGATCGAGATGAACAGATTTCATGAAATGGAGAGAAGGCAATAGGAACACCTGGTTAATATTTCGTGGTGGGATGTAGCAAGATAGAGTACACGCCCACCATCCCGTACAGTGCAACAAGGTAGTCTGTGTAGGTTTGGAGAAAGAACATTGGTTGAAGCACACAACACCGAACACATTTCGGTTTATATTCCTCCAAATAATGTCCACAACAAGACATTGCTGGAGGTGCAAAGCCAAGTGTTTGAATAAATCTAATTTTACGAAAGATACATTGTTACCTACAGTTCAAGAACTGCACGGGCTTTGCCATCCTGACAAGCGAATAATATGGTAACAACACTCAAGTGCGCGTCCCTCTGCTTCAAAATAGAAAAATGCCAACAGGTGTGAATTTTGCGTATTAAGTTGTTACCAAGAATGCTTACAATCAGATACTTATTAAATATCTGGATGTCTAATGTTGACTCGCATGTTATTTTCTTTCAGTCTACCGTTCTTTGTCAGCAGCCTATAGGCTATGGCAGTTTGACAATATGGCACTCAGGTCTTGGGAACTAGAAACAGGAGAAGAGTTCAATAAATAATGTTGCCCCCCCGGGGAAAGTCCAGTTTAAGTGGTCATTTGGATCAAAGGTTTAAGACAACCCATTTTTCCATGCACTCTGCGGGTTATCCCATGTAAAATGTATTTTGTGTGCAGGACATAATCAAAAACAGGCTGGCTACCGGCCACCATTAAAGCTTTGGAGTCATTAAGATTGTGGTTTAGTTATTAGCTTTAACCTAGGATCATGCAGCATTCAGCAGACTAAATTCTATGCTAAATTATAGTGATCTGTCCATAAGATAAGATAATGAGTGCAATCTAAGTAGATTTATTGGAACTTGAATGGCTTACGTTACCTTATAACAACCCAAATAGTTACTGAAACTCATTGACTTAAAACTTTGGCTTCAAAAGTAATTGTTTAAATTAAAAAGGAAACCACAGCATCTTAAAATGCAAACTAACACATTTAGTGTCACAATATCACGTTCGCCGTTATTGCCCATAAGGGACATTGACAGCAGTTACAAGGGCCCCCCCTCCCAGCAGTTACAAAAGCACCCCCTCCCCCAAACAACTGGGAAAC